>NW_007578113.1:30342-36571 GCF_000690725.1 Stegastes partitus | reverse complement strand
AAGAATCGGACACACTAGATCACATTACACACTCCAAAAAATAATCAAACATCCAACTGGAGCATGTCAGCACTGTGGCAAAGAAGAAACAGTTCAGCATGAGCTGCTGGAATGGCAGCAATATGAAGAAGAAAAGAAAAAACTCAAAGCAAAGTTGCAAAAAATCAAATTAGAACCAACAGTGCAGAACCTCCTTGGGGGAACAGGTACAGAAATATTAAGTGATCTAATTGAGTATGTCAAAAACAGAAATTCTGATAAGGATTTAGTTTGTTGGGGTTTTTTTTCCTTCTTTCTGACAATGTTGCTTCATACTCCAGTCTGGTAGGTGGCGGTAATGCACCTGAATGTTGGATGCAAAATCAATAGAAGAAGAAGAAGCAGGGTCTGGAGAAGGCTAACCAGCCAGCTACCACAGATACCATGCCACTCCTCTCCCTTTACAGAGTCCACATGGGTTCCACCACAACACAAGATGGCACAAACCCCAGGAGTCATAACACAAGGTAAACTGAATAATTAAGAATTACCTCCGCATTCTTCAGGAAAACCTTAAATCATCACCCAGAAGCTTAGGTCCTGGATGCAGTTGGGTGTTCCAACAAGATATTGATCCTGAAAACACATCAAACATGGTGAAGAAATGGCTAAATCAAGCTAGAATTAAGGTTTTACACTGGTCTCCCCAAAGTCCTGACTTTAACCCCATTGAGAACTGGTGGACTGTGCTGAAGAGACAAGTCTGTGTCAGAACGCCAACAAATTTAGCTGAACTGCACCAATTCTGTCAAGAGGAGCCTTCAAAGACACAACCAGGAGCTTGTAGGCCACTATCAAAAGTTAAAACAAAGCAAAAATGGCCATTTAACCAAATATTAGCACTGCTGTATGTATATTTTTGACCCAGCAGATTTTGTCATATGTTCCAGAAGGTCTAAGATATATTTATAAAAATAAATAAATAAATAAATGTGACAAAGACGGAATCATTCAACCATCACAGAAAGTTCAGAGTGATAAGAGTCATTGGAAACTCAAGACTGCCATGTTGCACATGCGCTTTGTAAACTTTTGTTCACAACTGTTGAAGGTTTGGATCTCTACTCCCTCCACCAGGGCCTTTCTGTGTAGAGCTTGTATGAGTTTCCTTGTGCCTGCAAAGGTTTTCACAGAGTGCTTCCTCACACAGTCCGTAGGCATGCTCGGCTAATTGTGAACTCAAAATTGGCCTTATTGAGCGTTAGCATACATGGTTGTCTGTCGGTCTGTGTTATCCCTGTGATGGACCGGCAACTTTTCCAGACTGTATGCTGCCCTTTCTCTTTAGTCAGCTGGGATAGGCCCTGCACAGGATGAAGCAGTGTGTAGGAAATGGATGGATCGGCAATTTCCTTATTGACATGACACGGCAGTTTGTCTCCAGGTGTTTTCTTTCAGTTACGTGCCGTGTGTCACATGTGGGACAGCTTCCATTTATGCCATTCTTATCACTGAACCATGCACTTTGGTGACTCAGTTCCCAACATAACTCCAGCTTACCTCAGCCTGAGCAAAGGTCTAATCAGCGTAGATAGAGACTTTAATACAAGTGATAGTTGGGTGTGTATGATATTTAATGACTGGTAATGAGATAATGACTCTGATGATTGAAACACTAGCTTGTTTGCTCAATGAAAGGCTGTGAATTAATCAGCGTACTCCAGTCTGCATTTGTTCTCTGAAGGTTTAATAAGGAACAACTGATTTTGATGCATAGAAAACCGATTTATTTTCATGATATATGATGTATGATATCATCAAAGTGAAGTTGGGTAACTTTGTTGTCGCTCTACACCACCTGTTATCCCTCTAATTTTATGATCCAACCACTAATTGCATGTAGTTTTTTAAAAGACTCTAGGTTTTCCAGTCGCTCATAAGGGTTTACGACTTGATTCACACACCTCCCAGGGGTAAAATCTAATTTTTCCTGCTCTTTTGTCTTTGTATTTAATTTTTAGATTAGCACTTCTAAATTACCTGGGAATTACCTGCCATAATCTCCAGATAGCAGCAGCATGTAACAAAGCCTGATTAGACTGCCAGCTCTAATCTATTAATTACAGGAAAACCACAGTGAATCTCTGTTTTCCTTTTTTTTTTGGTTGTTGTTTTTTTTTGTTTTTTGCACAGATGAGTGAAGTGCCTTAAGGCTTCCAACGAGAATGTTAGTGCATGTTAATGGACGGCATTAGCTTCACTGCAGGAAGCCCATTTGTGAGGATTTGTGCATCACAGGTTACAAATCAACTTTAAGCTGGGAGGTGCTGCATAAATCTTAAGGTTATTGCTGTGTGAGCTCATGCTGGAACCTTCTGAGACTTGCAGTTATTATGGTTTGCATTCACTGTCATGCACTTTAAATGCCTGGCTGGTCTGGGGTGATTTTTCCAGTATGATGGCTGCTGTAGATTATTTGTATTATTGTTGTTTTTGCTTATTTTATGTGTTTTTAAAGCGTCTGTATGCACTGCACTGTACCACAAATTGCCCCTCAGAGGACATTTAAGTTTTCTAAGTCTTAAAAGAACTGCTGACCCAATATAAACTACAGCAGTCAGCATGGTGGAAGCAGCTGAGCCTGCCAGGCTGTGATGCATCGCTCCTCATTAAGCACAACTTGAATTTTATGCAAAATCTTTACTCTTACTAAGTCCACCTCACATTTATATAACATCTGATGGTGACATATCAGCAGCTGTCAGCATCCCTGACTTTCAAGTATCTGGACAGCAGGAAGAATCTTGTGCAAACTCAAGCAAAAATAATATAAACTTGCCTGTTTGCTGTGTTATATTTAAATCTAAAACTAAAACAGAATTTACATTGTGCTGTTCAAATCATACTGGACAGCAGCGTTAACATGCGTACACACATGGGCAGCAAAATTAGAGTCATAACTACATTAAGTGGCACCGAAATTAGATTCATAATTTGATAAAGTTGCAGAGATTTTGTTCCAGGAAATTCAATTCTAACGTTCCTGTTAGGGTTACAGAATTTGTGGGGTGGATTAGATTATATTGGTAAGTGTGTATGATTTCAGGTTTTAGATTTTCATTTCTTTTGGGCGTGCATCGCAACACTTTAGACATCTTTGCTGTCACTCTGGTTTGATTGTATAAATTCTGCTTTGTTATGATAAATGATAAATACACTAAATTGTCCTTTTCTCACATCAGAAGTGTGTCCATCTTTAATGTAGCAGCACAAATATGGCTCCTCATCTTGGTGTCTGTGGTCAGAATTGCTGCTTTTATTAAGTGTGTCAGACCTAAACCTGACTAAACTATGTGAAAGGAAACTTTTGCATTTATTCTGCTCCAACCATGATGTTGCAAACCACATGTACTTCTGAAAATCCAACTTTTATTCATGACTTCAGGGAAGTAAACAAGTAAATTGCATCAAAACAAATGAAAAGAAAGAGGCTGGTGCTTGCCAATGAGTGAAATCAAAGCAGCAACAAATATAATCTAATACTGGATTGCAGCTTGCTTTAACATATTAAACACTTTATGTACAAACTCCCAGCTGTAATTTCAATAAAACAGATTTGAATGAATGACAGTGCAGTACTGAAGTCTAACAGCAGATGGCATATGAAAGCAGCAAACTGTAAGGCATCCTTTCATTAAGCAAGTCAACAAAGCATTGTGTAAAAATAGCACTGATATAGTGAATTGCACTTGTTTTGTCACCTCTATACATGTGTAAACAGTGGTGTGAGGAAAAGAAGCGAAAACAGGAAGCTGAGCGCTACGTTTACTAGTTTTCATTGCAGGTGAGGGTTGTCTGACTCTGAAATCCTCAGCACCGGGGAGCTGAAGTTGGATGAGCAGGGCACTAAGTTCTGGGTGCTCAGGTAGCTGATTTTATTGCGGTTGTCTTCTGAGCTTGCCTCCAGACTTGCTTCCAGTGAGTCGGGCCCTCGGGGCGGCCGGCCGGGCTGCGGCGGCGGCACCAGGCCGTGCAGGAGGCTGTTCCCCAGGTGGGAGTTGCATCGGGCCAAGTTGTCGGTCAGATGCTGCATGTAAACCTCCTCCAGCTGCTTCTCCAGCAGCCCGTTCAGCACGGAGTTAGACATGGGCTCCAAGCCGGATCCGGGCAGGTCCAGGCTGATGTTCACGCTGGCCCCCATCACCAGATAACCCTGGTCCGGTATGGATGACCCTGCATCGCCTGGTGGCTCCTGCAGGGCTGCAGGTTCTGGGTAAATGTCCGGGATGGGGCAATGGATGTAAGGATCGTGCTGGATGAGGGTGTTTCTCAGAGGGTTTTGGGAGATGCGGCCTGAATCAGCCACCTGCAGGTCTGGATACTGTTCCAGGAGGCTGCAGTCTTCTATACAAACAGCGTGCAGGGTGTTGGCAGGTGAACTTCCAGGGATGGAGAGGCCGACAGAACCGTGGAGCAGCTGGGCGTCAGTGGAGTCAAGCTCTTCTGGGTTTGGCCCTGATTACAGAAAAGAAACGGGTTATTTCAATGTTAGGAGTTTAATTTTGTTTTCCTTTGACGTTTTTCCTTCGTGAATCTTTCACACTAAAAATAAGACAGTGCCGACTGATGTTTTCAACCCTGTGTTATTTCTAATATACACACGTGGACAAAATAGTTGGTACTCCTCGTTTAATGAAAGAAAAACCCACAGAAATAACTTGAATATGACAAAAGTAATAATAAATAAAAATTCTATGAAAATTAAGCAATGAAAATCAGACATTGCTTTTGAACCGTGGTTTTAAAAATAAACTCATGAAACAGGCCTGGACAAAATGATGGTACCCTGAGAAAAGACGACTTGAAGAAGAGACATGTTCAATCAAGGTGTGTCCTCTAATTAGCATCACAGGCGTCTACAAACTTGTAATCAGTCAGTCGGCCTATTTATAGGGTTACAAGTAGTCACTGTGCTGTTTGGTGACATGGTGTGGACCACACTGAACATGGACCAGAGGAAGCCAAGGAGAGAGTTGTCTCAGGAGATTAGAAAGAAAGTTATAGACAAGCATGTTAAAGGTAAAGGCTATAAGACCATCTCCAAGCAGCTTGATGTTCCTGTGACTACAGCTGCATGTATTATTCAGAAATTTAAGATCCATGGGACTGTAGCCAACCTCCCTGGACGTGGCCGCAGGAGGAAAACTGATGACAAATCGAATAGACGGATAATACGAACGGTAACAAAAGAGCCCAGAACAACCTGTAAAGACATTAAAGGTGAACTCCAAGGTCAAGGTACATCAGGGTCAGATCGCACCATCCGTCGTTGTTTGAGCCAAAGTGGACTTCATGGGAGACGACCAAGGAGGACACCATTGTTGAAAACTAATCATAACAAAGCCAGACTGGAATTTGCCAAACTGCATGTTGACAAACCACAAAGCTTCTGGGAGAACGTCCTCTGGACAGACGAGACCAAACTGGAACTTTTTGGCTCATCAGCTCTATGTTCACAGAAAAATGAAGCATATCAAGAAAAGAACACTGTCCCTACTGTGAAACATGGAGGAGGCTTTGATATGTTCTGGGGCTGCTTTGCTGCATCTGACACAGGGTGTCTTGAATCTGCCCAGCGTCAAAAAGCTTGGTCTCAGTCGCAGGTCATGGGTCTTGCAACAGGATAATGACCCAAAACACAGAGCAGCTAAAAACACCCAAGAATGGCTACAAGGAAAACATTGGACCATTCTGAAGTGGCCTTCTATGAGCCCTGATCTAGATCCTATTGAACATCTGTGGAAGGAGCTGAAACATGCCGTCTGGAGAAGGCACCCTTCAAACCTGAGACACTTGGAGCAGTCTGCTCATGAGGAGTGGACCAGAACACCTGCTGAGAGGTGCACAAGTCTCATTGACAGTAACAGAAACCGTCTGATTGCAGTGATCGCCTCAAAAGGTTGTGCAACAAAATATTACGTTAAGGGTACCATCATTTTTGTCCAGGCCTGTTTCATGAGTTAATATTTTTTTTTAATAATTCCGTTAAACCACAGTTCAAAAGCAATGTCTGATCTTCATTGCTTAATTTTCATAGAATTTTTATTTATTATTGCTTTTGTCAGATTCATGTAATTTCTGTGACCGTTGTGGGTTTTTCTTTCATTAACTGAGGGGTACCAACTATTTTGTCCACGTGTGTTTACCTTGTTGCACACTGTTAGACTCAGGAAGCTCAAGTTTTGTCATA
>NW_007578113.1:23931-30312 GCF_000690725.1 Stegastes partitus | reverse complement strand
CATCTGACACAGGGTGTCTTGAATCTGTGCAGGGTCCAATGAAATCTCAAGACTATCAAGGTATTCTAGAGAGAAATGTGCTGCCCAGTGGCAGAAAGCTTGGTCTCAGTCACAGGTCATGGGTCTTGCAACAGGATAATGACCCAAAACACACAGTTAAAAACACCCAAGAATGGCTGAGAGGAAAACACTGAACTATTCTGAAGTGTCCTTCTATGAGCCCTGATCTAAATCCTATTGAACATCTGTGGAAGGAGCTGAAACATGGCGTCTGGAGAAGGCACCCTTCAAACCTGAGACAACTGGAGCAATGTGCTCATGAGGAGTGGACCAGAATACCTGCTGAGAGGTGCACAAGTCTCACTGACTCAATGGTTTGATTGCCTCAAAAGGTTGTGCAACAAAATATTAAATTAAGGGTACCATCATTTTTGTCCAGGCCTGTTTCATGAGTTTATTTTTTAATAATTCCGTTAAACCACGGTTCAAAAGCAATGTCTGATTGTCATTGGTTAATTTTCATAGAATTTTTATTTATTATTGCTTTTGTGAGATTGAAGTTATTTCTGTGACCGTTGTGGGTTTTTCCTTTACATTAATTGAGGGGTACCAACAGTTTTGTCCACGTGTGTATTCCTTGTTGCACACTGTTAGACTCAGGAAGCTCAAGTTTTGTCATAAAGCTGTCATAACATAACTATTAACAGGGGTGGGAGAAGTTTTTAGTCCTACTTAGGTAAAAGTAAACGTCCTGCAGTTTAAAAAATATCCCGCTATCATGAAAGTTTAACAAAATTCTGGTCAATAATTGTCCTGCAAAATACTACTTAAGTGCAAAAGTACTGGCATCAAAATATACTTAAACTACCTAAAGTAAAAGCATGTGGAACACCTCTTTTTTATATTTTATTATTAGACTTTATATACTTCTGGGTAACTTACAATAATACATCAACATTTCTTAGTTGATTTACTTGTATTGTTAGTAGCATTGGCAATGACAGTCTAAACCTGCAACATAGCTAAGAACTAAAGCTTTAAATTATATTAAGTTTAGTACAAAATGCAATATTTGCCTCTAAAATATAGTGGAGTAGAAGTAGAAAGTAGCATTACATAGAAATACTTACAGTTGAAACCAGAAGTTTACATACACTGGATAAAAAGACACATAACCTTTGTTTTTCTCACTGTCTGACATTAAATCAGACTAAACTTTTACTGTTTTAGGTCAGTGAGGATTACCTAAATTATTTCTATTTGTTAAATGCCAGAATAATGAGAGAGAATTTTTTTCTTTGGGAATGTCCAGCCATCATAGTGCTCAGGAAGGAGAAGGTTCTGTGTCCCAGAGATGAAGCGTTTTGGTGTGAAATGTTCGTATCAACCCCAGAACAAAAACAAAAGACCTTGTGAAGATGCTGCTGAAGCTGGTCAGACTTCACTATCCACAGTGAAACCAGTCCTGTACCGGCATGGGCTGAGAGGCTACTCAGAAAGGAAGAAGACATTACTCCAAAAGGAACATAAAAAAGCCAGATTACAGTTTACAAATGCACACAGGGACAAAGACCTTAATGTCTGGAGACATATCCTGTGCTCTAATAAAACTAAAACTGAACTGTTTGGTCATAATGACCATCGTTGGATTCAGAGGAAAAAGGGGGAAGCTTGCAAGCCTGAGAACACCATCTCAGCTGTGAAGCACGGGGGTGGCAGCAGCATGTTGTGGGAGTGTTTTGTTGGAGGAGGGACTGGTGCACTTCACAGAATAGATGGCATCATCAGGGAAGAACATTATGTGGAAATATTGAAGCAACATCTCACGACATCAACCAGGAAGTTAAAGCTTGGGCACAAATGGGCCATTAAAATGGACAATGATCCAAAGCATACCACCAGAGTAGTTATAAAGAGGCTTCAGGACAACAAAGTTTTGGAGTAGCCATCAGAAAACCCTGAGCTCAATCCTGGAGAAAATTTGTGGGCAGAGCTGGAAAGGCGTGTGGAGCTGATTGAGTTCCACCAGTTCTGTCAGGAGGAATGGGCCAGAATTCATCAAACTATTGTGAGAAGCTTGTGGAAGAAAACCCAAAACGTTTGACCAAAGTCATACAGTTTAAAGGCAATGCTACCAAATACTGAGGAAATGTATATTTAAGAAAATAATAAAAGATTCTCTCAAACATTCTCTCTCATTATTCTGACATTTAGCAAATAGAAATAATTTTAATAATCCTAACTGACCTAAAACAGGAAAAGTTTAGTCTGATTTAATGTCAGATGACGAGAGAAAAAAAGAATATGTCTTTTTATACAGTGGATTTAAACTTCTGGTTTCAAAGTGTTTCAAAATTTAGTTCAATTTTTAATTAATATGCAAGTTTGAAAAGAGCTTGAACAGATTATAACAGCTCACAGTTGCTACATCTTTTTGTTTTGCGGCACATAAACCAACTATATAATAAAAATAATACTCAAAAACAGAATTTTGATGCAGCGATTCTTAGTGTGTTGGTTATATTTCACAAAAGAGGAACCACTTCAATAAGAGGAAACCTATAGAGCTCCACCAACATACAGTTACCATTACATAACATAAAGCCGACACAGAAAGTCTTAGTTTACAATTCATCAGGCGGCAGTTTCAACGTCTTAGTGAGGTAATAGTAATGATTTACCTGTTTGTGCTGAAAGCCTCTGCCGGTCTGTGGAGTCAGTCAGAGTAGAGTCAGAATAATGAGGGGTTTTCTGGCGGTTCTTTTGCTTGTAAGTGGAGGCAAACTTTCTCTCCTCCCTGTAACGCAGCACTCTGAGGAAACCTTCAGCCAGCATGGCACCGTCTTGGTCTTTTCTGCCTCCGTTAGCCTCCCTTTTGCTTCGTACGATTGTCAGTTGCAAGTCGTGGCGCGGTGGTATTGCAAATGTAATTATAAAGAGCTTCTGTCCTGTTTCACTTCTGCAGCTGGCCCCTCCACCTCCCACTACACACTTCCTTTATTAATCTGTAACTGAAAATCAGTGTCGGAAAAAAACAGAACAGTGCTTTTATGCATAAGCTGAGAACTGCTAACATGGTTCACTGAGGGGCACAGTTATTCAGATCCTTTACTTACAGTAAACGGACAGTGCATTAATGTGGAAACACTCCATTATTAGTAGGAGTCATTCATTAAAATACAGAGGTACTGTGAGAAAATGGGTGTTTAAAGTTGAAGTCTACAAAAAAGCTTTTTCAGTTTTGAAAGTTCAGTGTCTTCCAACCTCAGGGTCGGACCACATCCAAGAGGGTGCGAAGATAAATCTGAGGGTTTGTTTTATCATTAACAAGATAGAGTGTGGTTATGCCACACCAAATAGTATTCATGTTTTTTTACATTTTCTCAGTTTTTTTGCTTTTATTCGTGAAGTTTTGCTGAGTTTAATTTATTTTTCCCTCAGACAGTTATTTAAATAAAACTACAGGAGAAGTTTTGAGGGGAAATCTGGCTCTCTTGTGGAACCCACTGGTTTAATATTTAATAAGTAGGACTAGTCGTGTGCACATTCACAAAACCTCAGAGGGATAGAAAGAAGAATCACTGCAATGCAAGGAGCCCACACACTGGAAACAGCTCAGATTCATTTCATTACCGCAGTTTTAAAGTCTCTTCTTTTAGGATTATGCAGAAATAATGATCACTCGTTAGATTTTTAAAATCTTGCCTTAAGTAGACTTGGTGTTGTTGGTCATAAACAACAATATTGAGGAAACGAGAGTCAAGAGAGAACACAGTCTCAAATTATTTATATATAATTTGCAATTGTTCGTTAACCTACAGAGCTGATGATGTTTGAACAACAATATCTCAGGAATTATTAAAGATAAAAGCCTGGAATCTGCAAAATCTACAATGTTGGACAAGTAGCTCAATAGTCTCTGATTATGGATGAGTTAAAAAAATGGAAAAAATCCATCCTAATAAGTGGGCTTCAGGGTGGCGCAGTTGGTAGCACTGTTGCCTCACAGCAAGAAGGTTGCCGGTTCACGTCCCGGTGGGAGCACCGGAATCTTTCTACGTGGAGTTTGCATGTTCTCCCCGTGCAGCATGGGTTCTCTCCAGGTTTTCCAGCTTCCTCCCACAAGGTCCAACTGGTGATTCTAAACTGGTGTGAATGTGAGTGTGCTTGGTTGTCTGTCTCTAAGTGTAGCCCTGTGATAGACTGGTGACCTGTCCAGGGTGTCCCCGGCCTTCACCCAATGTCGGCTGGGATAGACTCCAGCCCCCCCGCGACCCTAGTGAGGATTAAATTGTGTATAGATAATGGATGGATGTCCTAATAAGTCCCATCTTTAAGCACATATTAGGAAAGCAAGCAGGTTAGTTATATTATATATACTTTCTGACTCATATGGGCGGCTGTGGCTCAGGTGGTAGAGCGAGTCAGTCAATGATCAGGAGGTTGGCGGTTTGATTCCGCCCTGGAACTTGGTACTTGTGTCCTTGGGGAACCTTGCCTGTTGTGAATGCGTATGAATGGATTGAGGTGGTGGTCGGAGGGCAGACAGGCAGCCACGCCTCTGTCAGTCTGCCCCAGTGGCTACAATCGTAGCTACCACCAGAATGAATGTGTGTGAATGAATACGTGACAGTGTAAAGCGTCTTTGAGTGTCTAGAAAAGTGCTGTATGAATCTGATCTATTATTATTATATGTAGCAGCATGTCACAGTAATACGAAACAAGACGTATAGAATACTTTTAAATATGAAAAAAAAAATATATTAAACTTTCATACCTGATTTGAGCACATGGAACAAGTTTTACCACAGAGATTAAAATAATGCCAGACAATCTGATCCATGTGGAACAGATATAACGTTAGATCTTTATAAATGTCTATGTTTTATACTCAGGCTCGTTAGAGATGGTTGAGCAGAAAGAGTTCTAAACACTGATGATCTGAGATGGAATGAGTCGTTTGTAAGTTAGATTAGTTGTGTGAACATCCACAGTGGGAAGGTGTTGGATTCAAAACATTCAAACAAAATGCAAATAAACCTCAAAGGAGCTGCAATTGCAGCACATAAAACTCTTCATTTAACAATGAATGTCTTCTCTAATTCTTCCTGGTAGATCCTGTGATGCTCCGTCAGAATGGATGAGACACATCTGCCATCTTCAGGTTTCACATCCCTTGCACTATGACAACCAGGTTTTTCTTCAAGGACCGTCTTTATTTGGCAGCATTTATACCCCTGTCAACTCTAATGAGCATCCCCGCCACTGAAAACCCCCCCACCACCACCACGTTTCACTGCAGGGGGTTGTACTAGCCAAGCGATGAGCGGTGTCTGGTGCTCAGCAGACATCGTGTTTGGAGTTCTGCCCAAATACTTTTGACTCATCAGATCAGAGAATCCTTATCCTCTCAGAGTCTAGTCTGGCAACCTCCAAGCGAGCTGTCTTGTCTTTTTTTTTTCTTAACTCGGAGCAGCTTCCGTCTAACTGCTCCAGCGTAAAGACCTGATTGATGGAGTGCTGCTGAGATCGTTGCCCTTTCAGCAGGTTCAACCTTCACTCCTGCAGAGATGGAAGAACCTAGTTTAATTACTGTTGGGCACCTGGTCGCAGTTTGCTCAGTTGTTCTGGTTGGTGAAGTCGAAAAGAAAAAAAAACCACCATTGCTCCCAAACTTGAACCCAATTATTAAACTTTACAAACTGTTTTACGCCCATGTCCTGACCTACACCTCACCACAGGGTTCTCATTGGGTTTTACAGAGAGTTCCTTCACGGTTTGCTTTAAGCGCCGACGTCCACAACACATTCTAAACTACATCTATAGTTTGCCGCTCTGGGCACATCTCCAGGATTATCAAAGCAAACGCATCTGACCACAGTTTGAACCCACAGCCTAAATACTGCTGTATAGAAGAGATGTCAGTTTTTGTTTTTCTTTAAAGACCCAGTGCAGTGAAAATCAATGGCGTAGTGTATTTATATGCTATACTGTATCATGAGCAGAACGAGCAGTCAACCCTGTAGCCGAGCGTCATCTCCTTGAAACTGCAGTGCACCGATGACAATCTCAGAAAGACGAATTGAGACTTCAAGGGTTTCGTACACATTCTTTTCTTGGCAACTTGCAGCGTGGAACTTTCTGTCTCATTGTCCTTTCAGAATGAAACATGTATTGCTGAATTACTCCACTTGACAAATTGTACCGTAGAGACGTTTTAGAGCATTTGAGCCGAAAGTGAGAGTTCATCTACGCCATTTTAAGGCAGGAAGGGATTATTTTCATGGATTAGAACTCGTAAATATGCACCACGGATGATGCACAGAGATTTATTTTTAGCATTTTGATTAAAATCCAGGGCTGCAAGGTGGCGCAGTTGGT
>NW_007578113.1:22714-23714 GCF_000690725.1 Stegastes partitus | reverse complement strand
GAGAGAACACAGTCTCAAATTATTTATATATAATTTGCAATTGTTCGTTAACCTACAGAGCTGATGATGTTTGAACAACAATATCTCAGGAATTATTAAAGATAAAAGCCTGGAATCTGCAAAATCTACAATGTTGGACAAGTAGCTCAATAGTCTCTGATTATGGATGAGTTAAAAAAATGGAAAAAATCCATCCTAATAAGTGGGCTTCAGGGTGGCGCAGTTGGTAGCACTGTTGCCTCACAGCAAGAAGGTTGCCGGTTCACGTCCCGGTGGGAGCACCGGAATCTTTCTACGTGGAGTTTGCATGTTCTCCCCGTGCAGCATGGGTTCTCTCCAGGTTTTCCAGCTTCCTCCCACAAGGTCCAACTGGTGATTCTAAACTGGTGTGAATGTGAGTGTGCTTGGTTGTCTGTCTCTAAGTGTAGCCCTGTGATAGACTGGTGACCTGTCCAGGGTGTCCCCGGCCTTCACCCAATGTCGGCTGGGATAGACTCCAGCCCCCCCGCGACCCTAGTGAGGATTAAATTGTGTATAGATAATGGATGGATGTCCTAATAAGTCCCATCTTTAAGCACATATTAGGAAAGCAAGCAGGTTAGTTATATTATATATACTTTCTGACTCATATGGGCGGCTGTGGCTCAGGTGGTAGAGCGAGTCAGTCAATGATCAGGAGGTTGGCGGTTTGATTCCGCCCTGGAACTTGGTACTTGTGTCCTTGGGGAACCTTGCCTGTTGTGAATGCGTATGAATGGATTGAGGTGGTGGTCGGAGGGCAGACAGGCAGCCACGCCTCTGTCAGTCTGCCCCAGTGGCTACAATCGTAGCTACCACCAGAATGAATGTGTGTGAATGAATACGTGACAGTGTAAAGCGTCTTTGAGTGTCTAGAAAAGTGCTGTATGAATCTGATCTATTATTATTATATGTAGCAGCATGTCACAGTAATAAGAAACAAGACATATAGAATACTTTTAAATATGAAAAAAAAAATATA
>NW_007578113.1:13959-20756 GCF_000690725.1 Stegastes partitus | reverse complement strand
GAGTGTGTTGCATTCATTCAAAGAACATTCACATTCTGTCAACTTAAAATTATTTATTGTACATATAAAATAACGGATAATGTTACGAGGAGGCAGAATTTAATTCAAATTTGACTGTTTTTTTTTCTTTTTCGAGTCGGGTTTTTCTTCTTCTTTCTGTTTCACTTGAGTGAAGGCGCTGAACCAACCTATCTAAGACGGGGGGATTACCAACACAACGCAAGACTAGATTCTTATAGTAAAAACAAACAGCTATCCAATTTCCCCTAAAAAAAAAAAAAAAACAGAAACAGCACATACAAAAACTGCTTTTCACATCCCTCTGTGTTTGCAGACTTGCACATTTTGGCATGTATTATCACTTTTTTATTTATTTTTTTTAAACATATATCATCTCGTAGAAAAAAGTTTGCTATTAAAACAGCATTAAGACAATATAAAGTAAATAAAACACACCGAATGGGACTGTGATGGAAACTTGGTGCTGCAGTTTTGGCGATGGTGACGTAACTGGCAGTAGCACGTTATTGGATTCAGTGCGGTTTTTAAGACTTCTTCTGATTTAAAACGAGTGAAATAAACGATGCTTCGACGCCAACGTGGACGACGTTCTGCTGAATCTGCGTTAGAATATTCTGTGCGTCGGATGGTCGGATAGGAAGCTACACGGGCGTGCTAAAGGTTGATTGACATGGCGTGAGGCCAATAGGCTTAGCGGGCTGAGGTTAACGGGAGGAAGCAGAGCTGAATTTAGATACCCATAATACTCTGCTCTAATACCTCCTTTCACTACAGCTGGCAAGGCACAGCTGAACACAGATTATTAAAAAACATAAATCGAAACCGTCCACATATATATATATATAAGCTGAGTGAAGTGTTGCTTGTTTTTTTTTTTCTTCCTGGGTCTCTTCCAGGTCAGTCTGGGTCCAGGTTCTGGGTGGAGGTGGATGGAGGAGGTGGGGGGGGGGAGAAGGCCTGAGGTCTCAGGTAGAAACGACGTCCAGCTGCTACTGCTGCGCTTTCTTTGCTAAAGCCTCGGCCTCCTGGAGAGCAGCAGAGAGGGGAGAGAGGAGAGGGTGTTACAATAAAATGGAGGACATTTCTTTATACTGTATATCCCCTGCCACGGCTCAGAGGAAAACCCCTTCTGTTTCTATGGTAACTGGCACACCTCCCTGCCGTTCCCGTGGCTGCAGAGAGGAGGTGCCAGTGAGTGACGGACATAAGAGGAGAAGAGGCCTGCTGGGGTGTGTGAGGAGATCATGAACAGATGTATTATGTAATGTGTGTGTTTTCTGTATGGAGATCACACCGCGGGGGCCAGTATGTTTGGGCACATGAGCCCCCTTTTTTTTTTTTTTTTTTTTTTAAACCGGAAATCGGACCAAGCTGCAGGAATGCAGGTCGTCGAGAGGACACATATCAACATGTGTGTTCATAAGCTTACCTTGGAGCCCGGGGGAGCGGTCAGACCCAGAAATGCATACACGGCGTTGTCCTCTCTGGCATCGAAGAAGGCCTCGTAGTTCTGAGAAAGAAGGAAGACGACACACGGCGAGGGAGGAAATTTTAATGCAGATTGATCAGAGGATCAGCTCACCTAAACCTTTACCCCCATCCTGAGGAATGATAATGTGAAACAGATTCTGGATCGGCGCCCCGGAGCGACAATCTGAGCAGCAGCAGCAGCAGCGAGAAAACAGTCGAGGTTGTGTTATTTGTCCAAGGACGGGCCTCGGTAGTCAATCTGATAGGAGGGCATTGTCTCGGAGAATGCGAGCCAGAGTAAACAAGCTAACGCATTCACCCATTTACTGTCTCACATGCTTTATCCCTCTCATTCCTTTGTGTTCCCTCCTTTTTTTTTTTCTCTCTCCCACACACACAAACAGATTTTTGCCCAAAAGAAAAAAGAAAAACCTCCCTACAGCTGCAAGTATCCTGGGAAATGGTGCTCGCTCTTTGTCTGTGACATTCAATACAGCCCATCCTGCATGTGCAACCTCACTTCCAGCCGTCCATTAGCTGCACAGCGTGATGCCACAGTGCACGCCTGTTAGGGTCCTGTGTGTTTGTAGAGGGAGCAAACTGGCATCTGTAGGGGTTGCTATAGGGTTCGGTTGAGTATATCTGAGCAGGGACGTGACCAGGGTATTAGAGGTCATGAGTCCAAATTCCTGAATTCCCCCAAAGCCCATTACTCTTGAAAAAGGCTGTGATTATTTTTTCTCTTTTTCCTGATTTCATTTTTGTATTTCCGATCCGTAAATTTAATCTGCACACATGATGGTTTAAGGGAACAGTTTGGAATTTGAAGAAATGCGATTATTGACTTTCTGCTGAGAGTTAGATGAGAAGATCAAGAGCAGATTGACTTCAATATGAAACCGGAGCACGGCGACAGTTAACTTAAGCTGCGTTCACCACAGAGGGCAGTGGAGGCTCAGCGGTTAAGGCCCTTGTGGGATCAATACAGTATAATAAAAAGTAGAAAGTTAAGCACAAAAAAATGGAAGCAGAGAGGGAAAAAAACCCCAAAACATACATACTGAGACGGGTTAGCTGTGTGTCCCCGTTAACAGACTTTATGCTCAACTAAACCAACCAACTTCTGGCTCCAGCTTCTTATTTAACTCACAGATAATAACAATGGTTTTGTGTATATTTGCCTTCTGCACACTACCAGCATGCATTTCTGGATAAATCTCTCATATTTCAATTGAATTCAGTGATTGTTGAAACTTAGTAGATTTTTTTTGGCCATTTGAGAGCAACGGAGACAGATTACGGCCTTAACATAGCTGAATGGTGACACATTCTTCAAACACAGACCAAAATTAGCATTTATTTAGAGCTGTGTCTCTGGTCACTTGATGAATGTAGGTCTGAATATTCACGCTATTATTAGCTCGGGTCTCCACCAACTCCGGAACAAATTAAACAGCTCCTAGAGTCCGTCTAGTCATCGATTAAACCCACAAAAACTCACCTCTGTGCATCATCTGTATGATTCATTTAGAAGTTTTTTTGCATTAAAAATATCCCTTCCTACCTTATAATGGCAAAGACTATCCTTTTTTTTCTATTCCAGCCTTATTTTAGTTTACTTATTGTATTTTCAGTAATATATCGTACTTGTATCTTATTTATTTTCTGCTAGTAATTTTGTTTTCTGAGCGATATCTATCAAAAGCTTTATCTCATCTGATGAAGTCCTCATCTCTCTCCACCCACCCATCC
Organism: Stegastes partitus; assembly: GCF_000690725.1. Classification (NCBI taxonomy): domain Eukaryota; kingdom Metazoa; phylum Chordata; class Actinopteri; family Pomacentridae; genus Stegastes; species Stegastes partitus. The sequence continues at coordinate 17,513 of NW_007578113.1, read as the reverse complement.
CAACTCACTGCAGCTCGAGCACACCTGCGACTCTGCTCAAGCTCTGTAAAACCACAATGGCAAGCTGTAATATTGGAGTCATTCATGTTGGAAGCAGTCCTTCAATTCTGAGAAAGAATGCTGATGCATAAAGCTCCACCCTGCAAACTGATTGGTTTCTTAGGTTTGTTATAAAGCCTTGGAGGTCTGAATCTGCATTTTAATACTCGCATCAGCACACTGCAGTTTCAAGGTAGAAATACTCGCCCAATACCATGTGCATTATTGCATCTTTTAGGTGCAATATTTCATGTGTGATATTACTTTCCTATTACTGGTTTTTCTACTCTGGTCTTGTTTGTCTGCTGCTGTGAGTTGATGGAGACTGTTTCACTGAAAGCTGCTACCTGCTGCTACCACAAAACAATGAGCTAAAAGAAACTCGATCGCTCTGTATAGCTGAGGTGAACTGTTGAGTCAAGTGATGGTTCTCTGTTAGTGCAAGCAGCCGCACTCAGGCTACACCTGTCAGCTGGTAAAATGAAAATATCGCAGAGCATATGTGCGCTTTTTCAGCATCCAGATGTGGCCTGGATGTTCTCAGTGGGAGCCATCTGATCACTGTAGCTGCAGGAACAATCGGATGCTAATAATTCAGTGCAAGCGTCTCACCCCGCAATATTTGCTTTCATTGAATATCTGTGGGGGCAGAGGGTTCCCCGTGGCCGGCCTGGACTCCTCCGGAATATTCTCCCTCATCCACTTCCTGTTGACCTCGTTGGCCGCGATGTCGCACTCCTCGAACTCGATCTTATTGGCTGCCAGGAAGCCCATCACATCCTGCTGCTGCTTTTTAATCTGCGTGACAGAAGGACAGAGGGGGAAGCTGTCGGTTAGCCACGTGTTCGCTTCAGCCGTATGAGGAAACATAAGGGCCTCGGCACACTGTCATCAGGCAGAAATGGCACCACAGAGATCACCGGCCGCTCTGTTACTAAGTTAGTAAGAGAGTGAAGAGATGCATGAGTATCAAAGACGGTGAACTTGGGCAAGGCTAAGCAGGCGCAGAATGAGTTTTATCTGCATAAAAGAAGCCAGATAATGTGGAAAACAGCAACTTCCAGGCTGGACTCCCATCATTTCTTCTACATAAGAATAAATGAGGCATCTGTATACAATAACCTGTACACAGGCACAGCAACTACAGAAAGATCACACATAAAAGTTGCTTCTTTCATGCAGATGTGATCATTTCTGACTTGCGGCTCTGTGCCACACAAGGATAATCGGTTGCGAACACCTTAAGCATTTGTGACACTTCTAAAAATCGTCTATCCTGCTAGATGCAAAACAAGAAGCTTTTCATCTAAAAGGATGCAAAGAACCAACTCGACAACTCAAAAAGGAAATGAAACGTTTAAAGAATGACACGGCGACATCCTATGGGATCTCACCTCTTTCAAAGTGCACTTTTAAGTCATGCCACTGGGAAACTTGAACACAAACGCACAGAAAATGCGACAGAATGGATAGAAGTGCGTGTTTAACTCTGTGTGTTCTTCTTTCTTTTGTATCTGTCTCTATAGATGTGATTCCGTGTGTGAAACTGTGGTCCAATGAGCTGTCGGTGGGTGTGTGTCAGAAGGAGGATGGCCCTACAAGGCCAGACGGAAACAAGAGCTCCTCTGGGACTCGAGAGGAGGTAACTGGTCAAACACGAGCCAAATAAGGCCTGCTGCAAGACGACACACTCATCCAGCCTTGGCTGCACACACACACATACACACACACACACATTCACACACCTAAAACCAAAGCAACTTGACTGCAAGAGCAAAAACCAGCACCAGTTTGTCCTCTTGCTGTCAGACCTGACGCCACCGTGCGACGGCTCCTCCCAGCCTCATGGCGTGCAGATGAGGCAGGTGGATTATTTAATAGCCATCTGCTGAAACGACACGGAAATGAGGAAGCTGACAGCGCTGGCACATCAGCCAGTCGGGGTACAGTTTGAATCACTTAATGGCAGTTGCATTCCAAAGGGCAAAGTCCTGCAACCAGCTCTCTAAACCACCTGCTCTGGAAACCCAGCAGCCGAGATGAAGCAACCGAGCGGAACGCCATGAACTTGCTTTGGCACACTCGCAGAGACAATCCTCCCTCTGATGGAAGAGTCCGCACAGCCTCCCCTTCACTATCCCGTCCGTGTCTTGCCTCTCATTTGCCTTACATTTGCATTGGACTCAATACACTTTCCTAAATCTGCAGCGTTTCTTTAACACTTTCTGCACTTTACTTTGGTGCAACACAAGCCTGCATTGTACTGTCGCCAACCAAAATTAATTTGTAGGACAAACTGGCCTCATGCCATCTGTCCCTGACTCTAATTGCACAGTGAGAGCTCCCAGCTTTGCCCCTTTGAAAACACTCTCTGGTGTCTTGAGCCCCTGGTGATTTTAATACGGGAGAAAACATACTGTCCTCGGCTTTGGCTGCAGTAATAAACAAGTACTCCTCACTCCTTATCTATCGCTCTGGAATGCCACTAAATTACTCCTCATTCTTCTTCCTTGAGAAAGACTGAGAGAGTTGGACCAGTATCAGCACCTGCAGGTCTGCAAGTCTGATTTCAACAATCTGTGCTTTCTCTTGCAGTGACCCATGTTCGTGCCTAAACAGTGTTTCCAGGTATGCAAATATGTCGACCTTGAGCTTAAGGTAATGCAAAACCAAAAGAGGAAACTTACCAATGTGTTCTTTCTCTTTTTATATCTTGGAGCAGTCAGTATCTGAGTGTTTACGGCTTCATGGGTGGCAATGTCAGTATGTTCACCCCTTTGGATCAGACTGAAGTATCTCAACATGTACGGTCTGCATTGTGATCAAATGTTCTGGGGATATTCGGGGTCCCCGGACAATTCATCCAGCTGATTTTGGCAACCCTCTGACCTTTCCTTTGGGGCCATCACTGGGCTGTCATTCATATTTGTTAGTTTAACTGTTGGACTCATTGCCATGAAATGTTGTACATAAAATTTGTGACCCCCTAGAAGATGAGCCCTGATATTTTTAGTCATCCCATCATTTATGTTTTGGTGCCTCCAGCAAGTAAAAGTTCCATTTATGTTGTAAAAATTTCTAAGCATCTGTTGGTTGGATTTTAATTAACTTTTGTACAGATGTTCATAGTTGTGAGAGGATGAATCCTTCTGGTTTTGGTTGTCCCTTGACATTTCTCGTCGGGCCAAATATGGTTTTAAATGCCATATATAGACACCTATGGGATAGAATGCCATGAAATTTGGTAGACACGTTCATTTTACCTTTGGGATCAATTAAAACTTGATTGTCAAATAATGTTAGCTTCCAATCTTTTAATTTAAAATGTTTTATTTGTCAAGAACTTTTTTTTTTTATGAATAAATACCTAGAATACCAAAAACTGCTGACATTCCATCGAAATCACTTTTACGTCTTGTTTTGTGCTAATTAACAAACATTAGCATGCTCAAGTGCTGAATCAGATAGTGACCTCAGTAAACACTGATGCTAAACATGAGCATGATAGTCCACTG
>NW_007578113.1:0-13243 GCF_000690725.1 Stegastes partitus | reverse complement strand
GGATTAAGAACAAGATTAAAAAATCTGCATGTATAATTGTTTTGTGACCATATGGCCACTTTGCATCGAGGTCACCAACTGTGCATGTCCTGGAAACAAAATGTGCCATTTGGATTTGATTCATAGCGTGCGTGTGCAGAATGCCTAACAAACACTGACCTACTGTGTATGTAAGGAACACGTCCTCTGAGTGGACTCGGAACAGACGAGAGAGTAGGAAGAGCCTCATTTCCACATAAGCCTGTGTTTGTATTCCAGTCAAGCAGAACTCCATTCATTCCTATAGGAGACTCTTCCATCCACGGTTTCGACCTCGTTAAAAAATGTTTGCGGTGGATTTCGGAGAGAGAAAAACAAATTAGCTAACAGGCCGTTCAGCTGCTTGACTATGCTCCCGGCAAAATTATGTAAATATATAAATATGAATAAACTCAGAGAAGTTTAACACCGCGAGCTGTGCAACGTATAGAGTTCATGCACAGGGCTTCACATTCTAGATGCCGTCCTGGCAGATCAACCTCCTCACTTTGCTCTCGGCATGCGTTACTGGTCGTAGTAATGCTCCATGTGCGTACCTCAAAAAACTAAACGGTAAAAAAAAACAGTGAAAAGCTTCTCTGTTATCACTGCAATGAAGAAGTTTCCATCCATGAAAGAAGGAAGTGCCAGTCTTTGCACCGAACACGAGGGATGTAGTCTGTAAACTATGTGGCATTATCAACACCTAACAAAGCAGTTCGGAAAATTAGTGTAAGGCGAGTGTGATGCCATCCACATGTCCGAGTACACTGGGGTCGGGGGAGCATAAATTTTGCCTTCTGCACAAGTCAGCAAGAGTCTGCACAGGCCGCTGTGTGATCCAAAATATGCATGACCATGGACACATGCATCCACTTCACTACAAAGGCAGTACTGTGTACGTGCAGAATATGTAGATGCAGATACACTGCACACATAGAAAACATCTTCAAAGTGGACTCAAAATGGACTACAAAGTGCAATAGTTCAGAACATTTATGTGTCTGTGGTGCACGTCCACAAAGACCTTTAGTCTTGAGTAAGAAATGAGGATCAGGAAAAGGTTTCCAGGTAAACTGTCACTCACGCAGGCTTACTAACTACTGACTTACTAAGCTGATTTTCAATCTTTTGATTTTACTGCTCTCAGCTTACAGAAAAAAGCTTAAAACAAACACTGAGAATCCCCCGGCAAACACTATTTGACACAGGCCCGACTCATGTGGTATCACATTGTCAAGACAGCTTATGGACACACCCATGGAAGAACTGGAGCAGCCATCAGATGATATGAAGTTATTCTGGAACTGCATTTGGTTTGAGGACTGCACATACAAAGCTTCTGATTCACTCAACAGCCACAATCCCGAGTTAGTTCCAGCGAATCAGAAGCCTCTCAAGTTGCAGCGGAACATATATCATTGCACGGATCATTATTTTTGTCTAACTAGGATCTGAGTCTACCGCAGCTGCAGGAGAAGGAATCCGCACCATACGCACTTTGGTTTACATTCCACTTCGTCGTGTGAGAGTTGCGGCGGGCCGATGAGATCAGAACCAGACCTGATCAATCCCAGTGAAAGGTCAGAACTCTGGCGTTAATAGCTGCCAGACAATGGCAGGCATTGATCGGAAGGACTGTATCCAACAACACAGGCGGAGATCAATATGCTGGAGTCTGTTGTGCCGACACAAGGTTGGGGTCAGTTCATGTTCAATTCAATCAGACGGCAAGGAAAATACATTTAACCCAAATTTGCCGAATGTTCTCCGCAGATAAGCCTGAACGACCTTTTCTAATTCCTCTGAAGAATAACATTTGAACGCAGGAAAAATCCACTCTGTGCACCGGAGGAAACGCGAATCAAGCCCCGGCCCCTGTGTGTTCGTAAGGGATAAAGGTTTTTGCCTTGATTAGATCAAGTCTGATTTCTGCTGAAAACAGTCGCTTGCTGGAATTTTACCAGCAGCGGTAGCCTCCACCCAGTCCTGAGCTCAGTCAGCATTACAACATGGTTACAAAAGAGCCTTACGCTGCCACTCTGGCTGGATTCTCTCACTGCTGCCTAAAGGTGAAACAACAACAAAAGGTCAGAGAAATTAGCTCTTACATAAAACCAACTGACTCACTGAAGCCAGCCGTCCACATCGAGCCTGACCTATGGACCCTGACGTCCAACCTGCTGGGGAGAAAAAGCGCGGTAAAGCCGACATTCAGAGGCAGAGAGAATGAGGCGAGGATAGGCACACTGCCGGGTTCATTTATTGTGGCAATGAGGAAACTGTACTACAGCGAGTCTGCGATGCATAAATGGAACAGAGGGAGGAAATGTGCCGTAGAAGACGTAGCTTCAGTTGTGGTCCACAGTCTAGACACACGGCTGCAGGCGTGCGTGTGCATTTACATGTGTGTATGTAAGAAAAAGAAGCCTCGTTTGGTTGTCAAACTTTGCCTCAGTGTAACTTCAGCATTCACTGGAGTAATCTCTCACAGGTAAAACGCATGCAAATCCAGGAGGAATGTAGAATACCAGAAGCTTTTATTGGGTTTACGTGAGGACACCGGTTGGTAGGATGGCCCAATGTTCAGTGGTGGTAACAGTAGAAGTGTCTCAAGAGGATTCACTATTTCTTCCGGTTATTCGAACGCTCTGCTTCTCATTATTACTGGGTGGAATGAAGTCAGCTCTCCATTCAGTTTGAAAGGGATGCAAACCTGCATGCTGCACGGAGCAGAGGTCAGGAGTGGAATGAGCTGCCAATCAGTGGTTTGCTCGAGCAGTTTAACCCCCTCTAGGAAGCAGAACTGTTACATATGCATCCACTAATATACCATCTTTTCTTTCTTATGTTCCTGTTGATTCCAAATCACAGGATGTTAAACTGTAGCTCGCGGTGTCTCGTTAAATAGTGTGATATTAAGCACACAAGTTGTTCTCCCCCACAGCTCACAAAGACAACATTTACTCTGGGCCTATTGTGTCAGGCTGCAGTAAACCAGTGGGCACGAACACACCCAGCCTAATGTGTTTACCATACTTGCAGATGGGAACAAGTATGTTGACACAACTCACTTAAGCGCTTCATTATCTATCATTGCCCTCCAGTGCCTCTCCGAAATAAAAATCAAACACACATTCTGTCCAATAAAAGAATCCATTACAACTATTTTTTTATTACTTTCTTGCTGCACCGAAAAATATTAAATTCCTCAAACGCTGTCTAGAACTTAATGTCTTTGGGAGAAATAAAAACCCATCTGGATCATGCTGACAGTTGTATCTTGTCAGTTGCTGAGTCTGATACATCCCTCTGGCTGACTTTACAGTCTGCCTCCCTGATCTGCAATCGGTGGAGCAGGAGCTTTAAAAAGTTATTTTGGAAATCCTCCTACTTGTCTCCCAGATTTTGGCTTGTTGCTGAGTTAGATCGGAGTGATTAATGCTGCTGGTTAGCGGAACGCATTGTTCTGGAGACTCTGATGCAATCGAACTGCAAGGGCAGAAGGCAGGATGAGGGCTTCGACCACAATTTGCAACCCGGCAGCTTGGCATTGCATTTTAAAATAGCGTGCAAATCAGATGTCTTTAATGTGGCGGCATGTCCTCTAAATGAAAGAAATCATGATGGGTGTTGACAAAACTCGACTTTGGCCGGAGGTGCTGCTGCTGAGGAGTGTAAACTGGTGCAGAATGGAGATGACAACATGAGAATAAGGAAGTGTCCGCGCAGTACAAGAGTGCAGGAGCGTGTCCGCTTGTTCTACAAGACTTTACTAAAGACAAATCAATAATGAGGGGTAATGCATTTTCCCAGAAAGCCTCGCTAGCTCTAAACTCACTCCACTTTGCCTCGACTAGAAGCTCCTGCACTGTTAGTCTGCTGTTGATGATGCTGCTGCTGCTGAGCCTTTGCAAATGTCATTTACTGTAAAGGGCAATAAAGTCACTCAGAGCTGTCTGACTGAAAAGGGCCTCTGTGCTTGATTGCTTCCTCTGGACGCGAGCTGTGAAAACAAACTGCTCAGTGAGGGTAAATCATCCTAAAGGGGATCTGAACCACATCACATGACAGGTCGCTTTAAGTTAAGACACTTTTATGAAACAGAATTTATCTTTCAGAGCTCATTAAAAAAAACAAACTGCGATATTAAAACAAAGAGCGGATGCTGGGAACAGTTTGCGTCGCAGATTGTGCAACAGCAGAACGCACAAATATGTCTGACTACAACAAAAAAATATGACAGCATGGCCTGAATTCAAGGTTTAATGAGCTTGTAAGTGTAGTAAGTATAGGTTGATTCAGACCATCAGCAGGTCCTAAACACTGCGTAAGTGTTCCTGGGCTGCAGCTGCATGTCTAAAAAGGGGCCCTGGAGAATTGCATCACCATCATTCCTCTGCACTCTGGAAGAAACTGGCAAGTCTGAAGCTTAAGGACCTCCAGGCTGAAGGGAACATGAAGTAAAAACCTGCACTCTGGAGCAAATCAGATCAGTTATCGAGCACACAGACTTCCTGCTCTGGCATCAGGTGACACAGCAGAGCCTTTTAGGTTCATTTATTGATTTTTTTTTTTTTTTTTTTTGGCTCCCCCTCTCTTGCATACCTTTCCTGTTTGTTTCAAACTGCACACACAAAAAAAAACTCAACTGTCACCACTTGAGGAAGCACAGTGACAAACCGCAGCTGAGACAGAAACTTCCTCTCTGCTGCAAAGTTAAAGAAAGAGATGAACAACACACAGAGAGCTGCGTCCAAAAAGTCTTATTAAGGAGGGCAGATGCTTCCTGATGAGTCAGGCCACTCCAGACTGAGAGGATGACAGAGGATGGACATCAGTCAGTGAGTTCATTAAAAGTTCAGCTTGCCTTTTTTTTTTTTTTTTTGCTTCTGTTGCCTAAAACCCAGCCCTGGATGCTGCACAATTAATCCAGCTCCAAAAAAAAAAAGCCCAAACTAACGCATGCTATTGTTTAATCTCTTACCGAAGTGGATCCAGAGGACGTTGCTATGTACACTTTGATCACCATGGTGGATCCCTGATGCGGCGGTTCGGTCGCCCTTGCTCCTTTTTTGCACACACACACACACTTTCGCAGGCTGGGTGGCTCTCAGCAGCGGGAGCAAAGCAGCGAACTTCCAAGGGGATGAAATACGGTGCGTGTGTTGTCGCCCCAGCGCAGACTATCTGCGCAAATGCTCCTGTTCTCAGCACTGGATGGAGCTTTGCATTCCTCCTCCGCCTCCACTCTCGCCTCCCCGCCCCTTCTAGCCTCTCTCTCTCTCTCTCTCTCTCTCTCTCCCTCCCTCACACACACACACACACACACGCGCGCGCACACGTAAGATGGCAACACAACGGGGTTATATTGTCTGAATATTTCAGCATCGACCCCCTTTGTCTGGCAAACGCGAGCCAGACGCTGCCTATTGTTCCGCAAGAACCGCTGCAGGTGTTTTCTGCTTTAGGAAAAAAAAAAACCGCTACTCAGTGAGCTGATGGAGGGAAATAAAAAAAAAAAGGATGCATGTACAAAAAAAAAATAAAAATAACAAATGTGCTGTGATTGTTTTTGAGCACTTTTGTGTAACAGCACAGCCTCTGGAAGTCCTGAGCAGCCGCTGCCGGTTCGTTAGACGGGCTTTGTGGGCCCCCTGCAGGCGTCTGGGGCAGATTTTTTTTTTTTTTTTTTTTTTAACCCTGAAACGAATTTAGGGAAAGCCGACTGACAAACAAAAAAAAAAATGTGTCGGGAGAGGAGTGGGCGCCATATTGGACTCGAAGTGGTGAAATTTCTCCTCGCTGACCGCTGCAGATGTGAGCCCCGCTTCTTGTCTTTTTTTACGCGTTTGCACCGTTGGGCAACGCGAGCCTGTGCGCCGCGGGCCTGTGCCACAGTGCGCACAAGGCCGGCTCCCTCCTGCCCTTTTCTCCCCCTTTTTTTTCTGTCTCCGTGTTTGTGTCACACTTGCATGAAAGCAAACATGTCCTCGAATGCAAAAGCCCCCTTCTTTTTTTTTTTTTTTTTTTTTTCCTCCTCCACTCTTGCAGCCTTCCTCCCATCTCTGCCTCGCAAAAAAGAAGGAGCCATTCGCCCCAGAACATCACCGGCTCCCAAATTCCAAGTGTTCTGCAGCCCCGAATGGGGGCTCCGGATTGGCCGAGCGCCTATCAATCATGCCTTTAGCCGCACCCCTCCCCCCATTCAACCACTCGCCTCTCTGTTCCAGTGTGTTTACTACACTGCCGAGCATAAGGGAGACACTCGTCTTCACATGCACTAAGAAAAACTGTTTTTAGTTTGTATTTGTAAGAAAACCTCCAAGAGCTCAACATGCCCAAGAGAAAGGTACGTATTCTGAAAATAATAAAAATTCTTTCAGGGGGAAATCTGCCAATAATGCAATGCAAACGATTGAGAAGACATCCCTCTGAGACATTACTTAATTATAACGCAGTGTACGGCCGTTATTTCTCGCTGGGAATTTTTGCGTAATTTCTAGATATAATGTGCATTTTTTGCCTGTTGGAACCAATATTTTCCTGATCGGACGCGGCCTTTAAAAACGCGTTTTCCTGCATGAGCCGCTGTCCTTTGGGGGAGTCAGAAGTCTCTCTCCTGGTCTCCATGCAGTTAAAGCACAAGCAGCAGCCATGCTTTGCAGCTCTTGTCCACCTTCGTCGCCGACCTACCGAGAGCAAACGCGCCGCTTAACGGGCGCACGGCCGCCGAACCGGCCGAAAGTGGCGTCAAAAATTGCCTCAGTGCCTTTACTTTGCGTTTTGACCGCGAAAGCGAACATTGGCCGTCGCGTTTCTGTAAAATTATATATTTTCTCTCTTTGTTCGTGGTCCCAAATGGCTGCGGTGGCGTCGCTCGGCCGCCTGGTGGCGCACCGGAGCCGCGGAGCAGGTCCCTCCCCCTTCTCCAGGACTCCCGCGCCAGCTTTCAAATCCAAGCTTCATGCATTGAATGAGAGAAAGAGCTGGAGGGGGGAGTGGAGGGGGAAACGCGGGGCCTGGACCCTCAAAATGTGGCTCCAGAGACCCGCATGGCTCAGGACGCACGGCCCGCCGCCGAATCCGCGCGCTGGGCCTCCGTTTCTGGGCAGAAATCCGTGAAATCTACCTGTATTTGCAGGGAATTTTAGTTTTCACCTGAAACTGAGAAGTTTTTTCAGCAAGTCTGCAATTAGTCAAAATGTACAGCTGAAGCATTTGGCAGCACTTTGCTTTCATTATAAACTCCAGTTAAACTCCTCCTAATGAATAATTTTGCATTTTTTGATTTTAACCTATTATCTTTGTGTTTTTCCTAAACAGGGAGACGCAGGAGAGGAGGTAAGAGATGGGCAGGCTGGGTAACGCCTCATAATTAAAATTAAATTTTAATCAGTTTAAAGGATGGGGGTGTTTTTTTATAAAGAAGAAATATTTAATTAAAATGCTTATTTCAAAATGAAAAACTCCCTGTGATAACAATCTTTGCTCTGTTTCAGCCCCAGAGGAGATCAGCTCGGTTATCAGCGGTAAGAAGTGGCGCTTGCACACTCGTTAATCTCATTTACATTAACATACACCGTTAATGAACATGTAAAATACGGGAGAAAATGATTAAAAGTAGCAGCACGTGTGTAAACAGGTAAATAAAACCGTTTACTGCCTTAAATGAAGCAGAGAACTACATAATTTTGCAATTAACATTGAATCCTAACAATATAAAGCTAAAAACATGCGATTTTTTAAGGAAATTAGGCTTAAGAACAAACATGTAGCAGCGTAAAGTTGATAAATGACTCATTGCACAATTAAAACATGATTTAGATATGTGAAAAACTGCAGGGCTGGACATTAAGAGCAGTTTTACATCTGTTTACTGTGTAATACTAATTAAATGCCAACAGCATAATAGAGGCTGTCGTGCACCATAATATTCCTTAATTAAACCATTTAGCGAGAGATATTGGGGTCACAAAGCCTTAGCTTGTGTCATTATTCAAAAAAGTTTTCATTTAGGGAAGATTTTAGACTTTAAAAGTAGTTTTCTCTCTTCAGAAATCCATGGAAACGTCTGTAAAGTCTGTTTCTAGATCCTTTGTCTGCTCTGTTTTTCCCAGAAACCGGCCCCACCCAAGCCGGAACCAAAGGTCAAGAAGGCAGCAAAGGTAAGACGCCTTAAATCAGAGAGGATGCGAGTGTAAATATTGAATGCTCGGCTTGCTAATGGTTTCTTTTTTTTTGTCTTTACAGAAAGAAAAGGCTGTGAATGACAAGAAGGAGGACAAGAAGACCAAGAAGGCAAAGGAGAACGCCGAGGCAGAGGCGAACGAAGAAAACCACTCTGAGAACGGAGAGGCCAAGACCAACGAGGTGAGTCGACCGACCGGGGGAGAGTCCTCACCCTCTGAAGGAGCTGTTGAGATACCAAAACGGTGTTAAAAACCAAAAACAAGTCTTGACCTTGGCTCTTGTGTTTCAGGTGGAGGCAGCCCCCGAGGAGGCCAAGGAGGAGGCCAAGTCCGAGTAGCACCACTGCCCAAGCTTCCTCCTCCTCGACAAACTCCTCCCGAACCCACCCCCCCTCTAACCCCAACCCCAAAACCTACCCTTTCCCCTTCCACCTCCCACCCTCTACCCAGCCAGCCAGCCAGCTCTCTCCCCCCCCGTCTCCCCCTTCCCCTTCCCCTTCCCCTCCCCCCCCCTCCCCAAGTCTCTCACATGGTTTCCCTCCAAGGCGTATTGTTAACAGAGGAATATTTTTATCAATGATTTTATAAGTATCCGTACAGATTTTTAGCACAAAAAGCAAAGCTGATTATGGAGCGCCTTGCAGATTTGCAGTGGTCATATCAAAGTGTCTGCAAGCAAAGATGAACACACTAAAATCTTTTTTAAATGGCATTTCATGATTGTTGAAGGCTTGTTTTTGGTGTAGAAAGCGTGTCCCTGCCGGATTGGCTACGTCGTGAGTTGTGTATTACTGTGTTTTTCCTCCTTCCCCTTTGCTCTTCCTCCTCCCCTCCTCTTCTTCTTCTTCTTCTTCTTCTTCCTCCACAGATTAGACCTCCCTCCTCCTCCTCCTCCTCCTCCTCCTCTTCCTCCCCGACAGCTCAGCCTTTATCCATGTTTTATTAACGGTTCAGCCATGTTAATGTGGGTGATTCTTTTAGATCTCTAAATGTGCAGTGAGTTCCCTTTTTTTTTTTTTTTCGCTTCTGTCTCATGGTCTTGTTTTTTTTTTTTTTTTTTTTTTTCCATTGAAATTGTGTTTTAAACAAACAAACAAAAAAAAAAATAGCGTGTTGAAGCGTGTTGTCCATAAGAAAGAGGAAGACGAACATGTGAAACATTCCGGGAACAGCGATTGCCTCCGACCTGTCTCCTAGACGACCCTGCGTTGTAAAAAAAAAAAAAAAGAAACAGCTCCTGCTCCATCCACGCTGCTGTCATGTCGGCTTTTCTAAACACTCTGGTTTTTTTAAAACGATTGAATTTGGAAACCTTCTCTGACAAATGCAGGTGTCTGGTCCCTTCTCTTATGTTCTGAAATTCTCTTAATAAAAAGAAGTCCTGGGAATTTTCCTCGAATCGGTGTCTCCAGTTTGTTTCTTCCAATAATTCCACATAACGGCGAATAAAGTGAAAATGCAGCCGTGTTGAAATTGAAATTTAAAGAAACCCGCCTTTAATCGGGTTCTTTTTTTGCAATTTCCATTATTAACTACACGCTCGAGTTTGTCTGTGTTTATCTGTGTAAGCGGCTGTATAATCAGATGGTTTTAATAAGAACTACAACTGCATTCTAACTGCTGCTATGACCTTTTGATTAAACAAACCTCTGTAATACAATTTCGCTGCGGAGAACATTTCCTTTTGAGAGCAGCTCACCGAGGTAGTTCCTCCTACCTGCTTTGTCTAATTGCACACTAGATATCCTCAGATTCTCCATATTCTTTGTAGGTCTGTATGTGTTAACTGAGGTGTAATTTATTGCACAAATCTCCGACCCAAAAGGGACCACAGAGGACCACCGAATGATCCTCCAGGAGGACATTCGCCTCTTCATTCTTCATCCCACTAATTCATCCTTGTTTAGTCGCTAAAACGCAGACATTACACACCACAGCTGACTGAAGGCCTTCAGTGAAGCCTTTTCGCACATTAATCTATGCATTCAATCCTAAAGAGCAGACAGCTGTTTTTTTTTAATCCATCCAGCTCCTTCCTTCCCCTTCAGGCTTCACACATTCGTATTAAACTCTACATGAACTCATGCGCGTGTGGTTTGACCCACATTCACCTCAACCCCGGAAACCAAATATCAGCGGTTTACTTTAGTGGCATCACTTAAAGCGAGCTCCATATTGTGTCTGTACATACAAAGCTGCGTGCATCAATTCATGGCAGAGCGCTGCAAGGACAAGGGACCAGAAAATGCATGGAGTCTATTAGGCAGCATGAATAGGAGACTTTCTGGGAGCTTTGCCTCCAGCACTAACAGCATAAAGACGTGAACATGTTTACTGTGTTCTTTCAAGCCCAAATGCACACTTTGCTGTGAGGTAACACAAGCAGGGAGACGCCTCACTGATAATATAGTGAAAATGATTACAATGCTCCTTATAAACTGGACATTTTTGCAGGATTTGCTGATGCGGCTGCAGCAGGGCCTCTGGTTTTCACCTCACAGCAGCTCTAAGTGGTCTTCTAACCACGATTCACTGCCTGCATTTTGCGCAGAACACGTCGCTGCGCGCATTTTTGACCTTTCTTCCGCTATTGTGTGCGGCAGTTGCAGCTCCTCTGACCTGCATTGTCATGGCCGAGCACCGGGCTCCATTTTGTCGATATTTCTCTTGTGTGCACAGCGTCGCTGCGCGGTGGCGCCACTAGATGGCAGCCTTGCCTCATGTTTATTCCTGCTTGAAAAAGCCCCAGAGGAGCCATGTCCAGAGGCCTCCAGTGGAGCTTTGATTAACCTCAGGATTTATTAACTCCTACATTAGAGGTGTTTTTTTTAATTTTTCCTGCAGGCACATCACTGCTGATAGAAAATGATAAGAGACGAATCGTGCGTTTCTTTAATGAAAAAGCACTTCAAAGGCTTCCAAAAACAGACAAACCCTCCTCTTTCATTCACATCTTTTCAGTCCTCCATCTGTTTAATGTATTTACTTTTCAATTTAACGCGACGGTTCAATTAAGAGCGCATCATCCAGCGTCTCCTGTGTGAGATGTATCGATGTGAGGAGGGGAGGGGGAACTAAAAGGAAATGCATTATTGATCCGACCAGAAAGTTTCAGATCTCAATCACGGTGGTCTCGCTCCTTTTTTCTCTGCGTCTCCTTCTTTCATCTGGCTCTCCTCCTGCACCTCCATTCACTGCGCCTCCTGTGATCAGCCCTCTGACTCGGCTTTGATTCCTTGCAGACGTACACGCAGACATACAGCCCTTCTCCTCAGGCAATCAGGCATCAAAGTGCTAATTAGCTCCACTCCAGTATATTTTCCCCTCGTATATATATATACATGCTTGCTGCCTGAACGTTTGCCTGCCTGATTAACTGTACGTCTGACCATCTGCCTCCTTGTCTGCCGTTCCTCCTCCTCTGTGTCTTCTCACTGTCTCGTCTGGAGTAATCTCAGGGGAGTCTTGCCCCCCAGCCGTGCACAAAACACCCCCCCTCAGAGCTCGTTCTGTCCTTTCTAACTCCGCTCTGTTGACTAAAATAGCCACGATTTCTCTTTTTAAACATGCTATTCTGCCAGCCCACGCGTTTCCAGCTCCCCACACTCGTTCATTCACATCCACACATCAAGGGCTGCCTGCACACACACACACACACACACATATAACTGTGTAGTATGAGAGGGGGGTGGGGGTATTCTCAGAGTAAAGAATGAGGATGACCTTTCACGAAGAAGTGATTTAAATGACGCGGTGTCGTCAGCAGGGATATCACTGTGTGAATGTGGATGAGCAATTGTTGTGGAAAGAACGTCACGGTTTTGCACATATGCTTAAAGCGAGAGGACACACAACAGGTAAAAAAAAAAAAAAAACAGCCTGTCCTCCCTCCAGACCTCCAGACCTTAGTGATGCTTGAAATGAGCAGATGTTTAGAGGCGAGGCTCTGCTGTTCTGAGAGGATGCTGCTTGCTGCTGAAGCTGCTGTCTGGCTGTCTTAAACTGGTTTTGTTTATCTGCTAGACTGGCTGCACTCTTATGGGGGTGGGATGTGCAAAGAGTGAATGGGAAGAGGCAGGAAGAGAAAGTACTAGGAGGTGAGGAAGAAGAGGAAGCTTGCAGGAGGAGGGGGGATGAAGAAGAAGAAGAAGAGCTGGATGCAGATGGGGATCTATTCTCTCCGTGCACGCAGACAAGATGGAAATGAGTGGGCGTCTGTGACGTCAATCAGTGTACACAGACACACACACTCACACACACACACACACACACTCAGACACACACACACACACACACACACACACACACACACACAGAGCGAGACACTCCCCTCCTCTTCCAGTCCCATGCTAATACATGCTTCACTGCAAACAGCAGTGGTGCTACGGATCACAGGCACAAACATCAGCACACACAAACAAGCTCCTCCACCAAATACAAACACAGACACACTCAGACATGCAGATCTGAGTCCATCTCTGACCCGGCTCATGATGTCAGCCTCTCCTTCCTGTCATTCAAACACAAAGATAGGATTTTTCTCTCTCTCTCTCGTCATAGGCAGCGATGAAAGAAGTAGATTTTAAAACATTAAATCCTGCTAATCTGACTCGTTCGCACACGTCAGTTCTTCTAATGAACGCACTGCTGAGAGTTCACTCGACTCACTTATTTCAGTTTTCAAGAAACAAAGCTGGCATAATAGCAGACTTCAAAGGGCGCACTGTTTGAGAGTTAGAACGCTCCAGAGGCTCTTTGTAGTGTGAAGACAACAGCCGTGATGGAAACTTGCTGTGTCTTTAATGAGATGTTTGTTTGAGCTCATGGTAATGAAAGCGGGGTTAATCCTGATGAAGGTTAAAACTGGATCCAGTCCTTTGTTCACTTATTAGTCACATCGTATCGTTGACTGTGGTACAAAATGACTCTGACTGGAGCAACTTTATGTTACGTGAATGAACATTTAATATTCAGTCAAGATAACATAAGACTGAAATGTATTTGCTGACTTTTTAAAGCCCCTTTTCTCATAT
>NW_007578112.1:506618-514608 GCF_000690725.1 Stegastes partitus | reverse complement strand
TGGATCCCGTCTGCCTGAAAACAAACACACTTAGTTTGGTATTCAAAGTTATTATTATTGTGATTTAGAAGGTTTGATTTGAACACGATTCTAAGCACCTTCATGGATAAATATCTTCTGGAGAAATAAGATGTCAGAACACAGTTACAAGACATTATGACGAGATGGAAAAAATAGATAAGATATAATACAACCTTTCCCCTTTTTCTCAGACAGCACTGACACTCTACATTATGACTCAATGGAATTGTAGCTTTTCTTTTTTTTCTTCTTTTTTCAGCCAGGCTGTGTTTAATCCATCTAAAGAGACATCATTCATTGTGTGTGCGTCTATAGATAGAGGAACATTTGATGTGAAAGCCTAACAGCTTGACAGATTCCTATTCTCATATGGAGGAAGTGGATGAGTGATAGAAACAGGATAAAAGTGGGTTAGAGAGACGGAAGCCACGTTTCCAGTGTTTGTATACGGATTGTGAAGCATCATATGAGAAAATGTGAAAAAGAAACTCATTAAGACTAAACGCCGACATCATCGCAGACATTTGCTTGAAGAGGTTTTTGGTTGTTTAAGTACTAATTGGGTAAAGGAATCGTTTCTGTCCGATGAGTTAGGCCTTCTTCTCTTGTCAGCATCGGGCTGTTTTTGTGGTTCATGCATACCTTTCATCTGTTCCTGTCCAGCTGACAGAAAGGCATCATGGCTTCTGTGTAACAAGCATCTGTGGTTTTCTGCTTTTTTTTTTTTCAGTTTCTGTTTTACAAAGATACTTTTCATGTTGTTCTAAAATACTGTCTTGCTCTTACTAAAAACCAATTAATTTTCTTTTTATTAAAAACTTTTCTTATGACATTTTATTATCTTCTATCCTTGAATATAATTACATTCGCTTCTGTTTCATTCACCTTTGGTAAACGCAGACTTGGCCAGGAGGAGTTGGTGTCATCAGATGGTGCCCTTCGATCACCAGGTGTCTCGACCCTGACCAGCAGCACCCTCCCGATGGCGGCCCAGTCTTTGCCCATCTCATCCTCCTGGCTTCCAGCTTAACTCCTCTCTCCTCTCCATAACCAGCAAGAGGCTCTTTCTGCTGCCTCCTCCATCCTGTGAGCTGCTGTCTTTCTCTCCCTCCCTGTCACTCCTATGGCTGTGAGCATCCTCCACACTGACTGTGGGGGGGAACCCTTTGTAGCCGACCTCGACTGGGAACAGACGTGCCTGCCAACCTTCTGCCCTGCAGTCATCCAAGAGGTGCTTGTATTTGGCGCTTTTTCCTTTCGAAGGCTTGATCACACCTTTCCTCCCATGGGAATGGAAGTTTGATGAGAATGATCTTGTGTGCCTCTTCAAACCACGGCACCACATCCGGCCTCGGGGTTGTCTGGAACTGGAGCCTAATCCCAGGTCTACCTTCATGTTCCATGAATGGGCCTTCTGCAAGAGGCTGTTCCTTGTTGAAGCTGTGGCTTTTCTCCTTCCCTTACAAACTTGATGGATGCTGTTCTCCAATGTAGTTGGTGTTTTTTGCATATCTGCTGCTCCAGTGTGATGGCTAATGTCATGAGCACCTTGTCATGGGACCATCTGTACCTCCCTTGGGTGGGTGCTGTTTTACACCCTGACACGATGTGGGCCATGGTGCCCCTTTCCCCACACAGCTTGCACAGCAGGTCCTCTCTCATTCCCCACTTGTGCAAGTTTGCTGGGGTTGGGAGCATGTTGTACTGCAGCAGGATGGAGATGTGGAAAGGTTTCAGCCTCCATAGGTCTACCCAGGTGATTTTCCTCTTGGGCAGGTCCCATTTGGTCCAGGCTCCACGGGATGCTGCTTCTACTGCCCTTGATTTACGTCCTTCCTCCTCCAGGTTGCATACCTCCTCCTGGATCATGGTTCTTCTCTCCTTGGGTGCTGCCTGGCCCCACTGTTGGAGATATGAGATTCCAAGGCCCTGTCGTCCTGTGCATGGCGCATGAAATGATCTTTAAAAAAAGGAGATGTAATTATGTTTTTAAAATGAGAGAAGTTTCAGAAACAAACCTCCCTTTGTTCAGAAATAATAACGAGGAAATATGTCAGGACATCAAAAACGTCTTGTAAAGCAGCTCGTTCCACGGCATCAATCCAAATTTTGTTTGTTTTGCATCACATGTGACTGATGATGCTTCAGAGACACAAGTTAAGAATCTGTGAGGCTTGGCAGCATTTGGTTGTGACAGAACTCTGTAGTAGATAATTTTTAAAAAAACTAACAAAACCAGCAACTACACGCAACATTTATTAATCAATTGACTGTCGAAACTAAGCGAGCTGTCTCATGCAGAATCGTGTGTAACTCCTTTATCGCTTAGACTCAGTTGTCAGTTTGGTAGGTGCAGCCAGCTAAAACTACTGGAGTAAAACACAACAGCAATGCAATGAATCCTCTCCTGAAGAATAATAAAACGGCTCCCTGCACAAAAAAAAAAGTCAAAAAATGAAATGCACAACTCACCACTGATGTCTGTATTAATAATATATAAACACTACTTGAAAACTTTATGCTCGATTGTGATGCAACGCCTTGTTCTGCTTCAAGATATTTTCTTTGTCAGGATTTAGTAAAGCTGCACAAGTGTCTTAATCACGTAGAAGCTCACCGCAGAGGGTCAAACCAGCTTCCCTACAGATTTTAATATAAACTGGATAAGTGCCTATTCTATAGAGTTAAATGAGCAAAAGAAAGGGGGCAAAAGAAATGAAAGATGGAGTAGAGGAAATGAGTTAATGAGAAAGTAGAAGGGAGCTAAACTAGAAAAAGAATTTTGAAGAGACCTGCCGTCTACCTGTCACTAAGATGTTGTGTGTGCATGTGTGTGTCTTCCAGACAGCTGTCAGCTCTCACCTCCCCTCACCTTCAGTTAGACAAAATGAAACGTTCCCTGAGAGTAACTACACATAACAAACAATGTGAACACTGGAACATATCTGTGTAATTTTAGGGTTGTTAAAATGTGAAAAACTACTAGCTAGAGGAAGGAAAAATCTTTCTTTTAAACAAACATGCTGGCTTGTCAGCATTGTCGTTTCTGTTTTCTCTCCCTGGACATTCTGAAGCCCTTTCGTTGTACCTTATCCCCAATCATCAGACACATGAAACCTACAGTAAGGACGGTGAAGGTATGGCCTGAAGGATGGAGTCCACTCCACGAACAAAAAAAAGAAAAAACATGAACAAACAGACTGTAGTATATTTGCCACACAGGCCATCCTGCCCCACACAGACAAGGAATCAAACACTTTCCTTGGTCTGGATTACACCACCTCGAACAGATCACAAAGCAGAAAGCCAAAGAGACGACTTTTCTGCCAACACTGTACTGATTTTAGCATATTTTGAATGAATTTGGATGTGAACCGGGGATCTTCTGGCTGCAAGGAGATGGTGCCAACCACCGAGCTACCATGCAGCCCGCTATAACTATATGTGTAGCCAATTGTTTGTTTTTGGCCTGCTGACCTCTGTTTACCACCTACAAGTTTATTATCTACCCACCCTACTTGCTAGATTTGGATCTCTGATGGTGCATCCTCTTGCCCCCAAAAAATTCAAGTTGAAGGGTCACCATTTTGACACAGTTTAGGAGACTCAGTGGATTCTGCCCAACATGTTTACATAGTGGGACTTATAAACGGCTGTTTATCGAAGCAAGTTTGACATAGCCAGGCTTCCTGAGCTGGGTCGACAGAACACAAACCATCCAGTACGACCTTTTAGTCAACCAATACAACAATGGCTGATGTTTCCCCTGCTTCAGCTCTCGGCCCATGGCGATGTAGAACAGCTAGGCCATGGACACTGACAGCTGTGGTCCAGCAGCTTCTAATTCATTGCAGACCTGCTTTTTGGTGATTCTTGGTTGACTCTTGACCATCCTGACCAACTGTCTCGCAGCAGCAGATGACAGCTTGTGTTTTCTTCCTGATCTTGCCAGTAGAACAACTATGCCATGCACTTTATACTTTCAAACAGTTGTTTGCACTCACTTTCCTGATTCATTCAAGTCAAGTATTTGCTTTTTCAGATCTGTGCTGAGCCCACTGTAGTGTTTGTGACTGAATCTAATAAGTGAATCAAACACGTTCTATTTAAATTGGCTCAGAGGACTCAGCAGATGTAGTCAGTTGTAATCACTCATGAGAAATTAAGTACAGTAAATATGTACCAGCAACATACACAAATACGTATTGTAGATGCTTTTTTCTGAACAGTGCCTGTAACACGGCTGGTTAAAAAATAAAAAACACAGTCGTCTACCGGGAAAAGTCACTGATCGCTATCTTCATCTTCCTCCTGCACACTAAAACCACTGAAGTCGTCTTCTTCAGTGTCGGAGTTGAACAGCCTCAGAATCACTTCGTCACACACTTCCTCAGTCTCTCTTTCGCTGTCGATCTCAATGTCACTTTTGTCTCGAGGCAAATTTGTAAAACTTGTAAAAATCCATAAATTAGCTGCATCATTGTTTAGCCGCAGTGTTCATTGTGTGTGAAAAAAAGTAGCAGCTTATAGTCTGGAAATTAAGTTGGTGTATGTATATCTGTGACCCAGCAGACTTGTAATGTTTCCAGAAGACCTATAATAAATGAATGATTGTTTTCTGTGACAAAGATGTATAGGTTTCAATGACTCCATCATAAAAAATTAAGAGTTGTAGAAGTCATCGGAAACTCAACACTGCAATGATATAAATGTTCTTTACAAGTGTACGTAAATTTTTGGTCACGACTGTACATCACAGTATCTTGCACAAGTACAAAGCTTGAGCCACTGAAAGAGCAGAAACAGAGAACAGTTGCACTGTGACAGTATATGAGCAAAACTTAAGGTGCCAGTATTATGACAGAATTCTATCTCCTAACTGTAAACTGCATGTAAGAGTAATAACTCTGTAAGGGCAGCTGCAGCTGTTCCTAAGCCGAGCAACTCCCTCTCTGTTCCTAAACCAGCTCCTGAGTCCTCCCACCTGATGCCAAACTTTCTCCAAGGACAGATGGGACACAAATCTTGTCAATCAATGTCTCAGCCGACCTCATGTCTGCCCCAGAGTTGGTCCTCCTGGCCGAGGCTTCCAGGGGGTTCCTGTTTTCGGTCCCCACATCCTGTCTGGCCTCCTATAGGGGTTCCACCTTTGCCACCAGCTGCCTGTTCAACCTCAGGAGGGTCCTTGTCTTTGCTGTAATCACCTGTCTATCCTCCAGATTAGTCCCGTCCTCTCCGCCAGCTTCCTGTCAAACACTTTGACAGGTTTTGCCTTCCTTCTATGTCCCCCTCCTCCAGGATGTCCTGCTGAGCAGCCCCACTGACCTGCTCAGCTTTTGGTCCATCCTCGTCAGCGATCACATATGCTGACCTTGTCCCTGTGTCGTCCTTCTGACCATCCTCCTGACCATCCTCCTGACCCAAACACCCTTACCCCTGCTGGTGTACTCAGACTTGTGTTTCTCTCTGTCTTTGTCAGTTTATCTGTTCACTTCCCTGTGATTCCCTGTGTGTTCTTTGTTTGGATTGTTCTTGACTTCCTGCCAGCCTTTGTTCACAGACTCAAGTCCATTGAAGTTATTTCTCTGTTTGTCACCTGCCTGCTTTTCATGCATGTCTGCATTTGGGTCCTCTTTTAGAACTTTAGGTATCACACTTAGTTATTAGGCAGCTAGTTAATGTTAATCTGTTTTTAGTGATGCATAAACCCTTACTTGCATTGTAACTAGACTGACGACCACAACTGGTTCCTCAGCATTGTGTTGTAATCATGCGTACTATGTCTTGTTTTTAATTCAGCAACACTAAAATTAAAAACACATTTTCTCTTTCAACATAAATGAGGTATCCTTCAAAGCGTTTCAATTATCCAATGACCTGCTTCCTCCACTGTTATCATGTGAATCAAGTTATTTCTTGGACTAAACTTTGTCTTTTCTCTCCTCATCTTGTGCTTTGACATCATGAACTTTTTGCTTTCATGCTGCTTCTCTTTTTCATCAATTTCCACTGCTTTTTTTTCTTTGTCGGGGCTATTACCTTCTCAGTAATCTAAAGTCGACACCCAGGACAATATTCTTTTGTGCTTTACCAGAGGCCTATCTGTCTGACCATACTGGATTCAACTAGTCACAGAGAGATCACACTGTTCACCACCAAGTCCAGTTTAACATCTGGAAGTAGTAATTACCAAAACAGTGTCCTCCTATTTAAGAATTTAACATAACAGTGTTTCCATTTGGGATTCAATAAAGTATTCTATTCTAAACATATCTTTAATTGTGTTGCCTTAACTCCAAGTCTGGGACTCCTCACATGCCAGCTGGTTTGGTGTCCAGCCACTTAGTCTCTACAAGCTGCTCAGGTTTCCGTCTAACCATTTCGGAGTTTCTCTTCCTTTCTCCTTAAGCTAGCAGTACATCATTGGTCCTCTTTGCCGAGCAGTTTGCAGCAATCCTATTTTCCATACGACTGCTCCCGCTGCTGGAAGTCTTTTCATGGGGCAAGTAATCTGACTGAGGTCAGGACCAGTGCATATCCTCCTCTTTCAGATTTTCATCTCTTAAATGCGCTCTTGCTTGTGAGAACAGGCTTTCTGTCCTGTTGGATTGATCTTTCCAGGAACATGTGCCAGATAATCAAACAGTTCATTTGTTAATCTGAGGGACAAATTGAGACTAAGGCTGAAGGCAGAGATAGCCTTGTTTGATGGAAGGATATTCCCCTACATGAGGACTGCGAGGCAATTGGTGAGGCATTTGTGGGTTTAGCGAGCAGGGAGGCTGTTAAAATGTGTGCAGATTAAGAGGAGACATTAAAGGAAAAAGCATATAGTTTGGCAATCAGAAAGTTTCTTGAATAAAATATTACAAAATACTTTAGGCTGTCAGTGTCACGTTTTGACTGGTTTTGTTTTCCTCCTGCTCATCTCCTCTCCTCCCTTTTTTTTTTTTTTTTGTTCGGCCTCATTCTTATTTCAGGCTGTATGGCTCGGTTCCCTGCAGCCGGCTGATTAAGTATACCTGCAACTCATCTCACCTCATCAACAGCTCCATATAACCTTGGGCTTTTCTGCACTCCAACGCCAGATTGTTCCGCTACCTCGGCACCGCCACAGCGACTCATCGTCCGACTCCAGCGTACAGGTGAGTGTTCTGTCTCCTGGTTTGCAATCCTCCCGATCACCTGTGTGTTCTCATGTGTCCATCCTCCTGTGTGCCTCATTGCCAGCTGCTCATTCTGCTCACGTGTTTCTCCAGCGTTTCATGCGTCCAGGCTTCAGTTCACCGTCAGACGCTCCACGCCATTCTTCAGCTGTTCGTCTTCAGCCTGCTGCTCTGCCTTCAAAGACTTCTGCTCCATCTTTTGTCACAGCAACTCTCAGTGTTCTGCATCTGGGTCCAAAACTCACACAGAAATACAACGTTGTCATTTAACATCAAGATTAGCATAATCTCAAGTTGTCCCTATTGTGAAAAATACACTTTTGACATCTGTAATGTCCTCTGTGAGTGGTAGCTCTGCTGATACTACACAATTGGTCTTTACCAGATTGTTCAAAACACGCAATGCTAAAATAATTTTCATTCAGTCTCTGGAACAGAACGCTTAGTGCTTGCTGGCCTGATATTATTTCGGATTTTTGCTGCTGGCAGTTAAATAATTGATTTGCATTTTGATTTTAATACTATTCTTGTTTCCAGGTCATCGCTTACATCTGATACTGACATGATGCAACACAATACCAGGAAAATGCTTCATTATTTAATAAAACGTCTTCTTTATGTCGCCTAGAGCTTAAAAAATATTTGGAAAGCTTTTCATTTCCAGTCAACACTGACATATTATGTTCATGTGACCTGCAAGTTCGTTTAGTGTCTTGTCTATCCCAAACATGCATTCAAGGTTTAACTCACAGATTTCACTTTGTCTCGAATCTTTTTCACAAATTCTTGTGTCTTTGAAAGGT
>NW_007578112.1:497407-505598 GCF_000690725.1 Stegastes partitus | reverse complement strand
ACACACACCCCGGGGTTAAGATCTCTCTCGTTTTCTCTCTCTCTCTCTTCAACACACCCACATACACACACATTAAAGCCTTCAAGCCCGTGTGAGTAAATAAAAGCTCCCTCAAGACAACTCATAATAACACGCACATCATAGGTAACGTGAACACACACATTTAGCATTTCGGCTGCACACTGCCATCTCTTTCACTGGAACTAAGCGAAGTCCCAGGTCCAGTCATTTTCAGGCCACTTATTTCACACTCTGGCTGCAGGAGTTATAAAATCCTAATAGACTTTGAAGTCAGCAGCATCGTACGCTTAAGGAGAAATCCTACAGATACACTTCCCTCTAATCTCTAATCTCTAATCTGTTCCAGGAGGAGCAAACAGGGAGCAGTGCACCACCTTATGTGATATTATGAGGACACAGATGTTAAAAAAAATACACGGAGACCGTGGTGCAGCAGCTGTTAACGTTGACCTGGGACGCATCTTCTTTAGAGGAGGCAGGAAAGGAGTCGAAGGAAGCCTCACCCATGTCCATGGTGGAGGTCGCTGAGCTAATTAACAAGCACCTCAACAGCAAGGCGCCACTTGTGGACAAGATTCCCTCTGAGGTGCCTGTCTAAGCTGACAAGTATCTGTAGAGTCGCAGAGGAGGGAGGCGGTTGCTCAAGGGGGCTTGCTGCAGTTATTGGGGTATTATACTGTTTAGCCTTTCCATTTGTCCTGGGGGTGCTGGAAGAGCTGCTCCAAGTAATCGTTGAACACTGGATTAAAGACGAGCAATGCAGATGCCATCCGAGCTGTGGAACTGAAGAGGTTCACCATGTTCAGTGAATGGCGGCCCCTTCAGGTGCCAGCGAGAGTGAATGTTTAGTGTCTTGCCTATCCCAGACGTTCACTCCGCAAAACTTAAATGATCCTGAAGAAACGTTCCCTCATCTTGCCTGTACTACTGTGTATGTACAGCAAAATTACAATAAACCTGATTTGATTTGATGTGAACGGTGCTCCTGCTCTTTATTCTTGTGGAGTTGCAAAGAGAGTCATGGTTGTTTGTACATAAAGTCCAAATGTTTTTTGAGGACTTGGAGAAGGGCTACCGGGGCAGTTCCTACAAGCAACCCAGTCCTTCTACGGTCAAAGACAAAACTTTGTGTGTAATTTCGGCACAAAGTCAAACAATGTTGGACAACGTTGCTTCTTGTCTCTGATCCTTTTTGTGATATTTATGACTGGGACCTCAAGGCATGGCTGTGGTGAGACAGATGTCAGGGTTAGGAACCTCAGAGTTGCATCTCTGTTTCTTGCAGCTGACAGGGTTCTGGTGGCTTCACCAAGCCGTGACCTTACAGGTGGACTGGAGCGGTTTGTAGCGGAGTTCGAAGTGTCTGTGATGATAGTCAGCACCTATAAGTCTGAGGTGACAAGCTGGCTTGCACCCTCTGGGTTGGTGGTGAGACAGATTGTGGCAGCATCAGTAGTTATGTAGGTGTTGTGCTAGACTGTCATGGTAAAGAGAGAGCTGAGCCAGGAGGCAAAGCTCTTGATTACCTTCTAACCCTCACCTATATCCATGAGCTAAGGGTACTGACTGAAAGAATGTGTTTGCATATAGAAGCTGCCAAAATGGGTTTCTGCCATGGATTTGCTGGGCTCAGCCTTAGAGATATGGTGAAGCACTGGGACATCCAAAGGAAGCTCAGAGTAGAGTCACTACTCCTTCACATCCAAAGCAGCTAGCTGAGATGTTTTACTTAACTGGTTAAGATGTCTCCTGGGGTCCGTCCTTTGGAGGCTTTCTGCGAATGTCCAACAGGGAGGAGACCCTCGGGGTATACCCAGATTTGCTGGAGGAATACATATCGTATCCAGCCAGGAAGGTCACAGGATCCCTGAAGAGGAGCAGTAAAACTTTGCTGGTTAGAGGGATGTATGGAATGGCTTGCTGCCAGCGTGAACTGACCACATGTAGACGGAAGAAAATGGATGGATGGATGGATGGATGGATGGATGGATGGATGGACAATAGTAAGACTGTATTAACGACTAGTACCATGGTGGTTTTGTCCAGTTTATTTTACTGTGTAACAACAACTGCATCCTCTGTAGGGGCTGCTAGGTCACTTTACAGCTGCACTACTTGGTCACTTCCAGGTGCTCATCATCTAAAAATGTGTGCCTGTGTGTTTCAACTCTTATTACTAATAATGTATGTGTGCCGCTGTGTTTACAGGAACGTGCTGTCAGTTCATATGACATGTTGAATTTGCCCGGCAACCTGTTCTTGCATGTGTGTGTTATATATTCCCTCCAGTGGCGATGGAGGGCTGTGAAACACTTCCTGTGAAATTTGAAAGTGGCCTGCAGGCACAGCACTGTGGGTAACACGATTTCTCAGGCATAACAAATGTGTGTGTGGGCTGTGTTCAGTTTTGGGAACTTGATGGTCTCCTAAACAACAAACTCTGTTGGATGTTAATTAGCCAATTAGCTCCGTAACCATGGATACATGAAAGAATAAGCGTGGTCACACATTTTTCAGACAATTTCCTCTAATTGAGAAGAAGTTGATTTTTCTACATTTTGAGTTTCAAGACAATAACTTATTACTTGGGGTGATTATTTATGAATTATAATGCTCCACAAGCCTCATTACTCCTTTTTTTCTGTCTATAAAGAACGAAGCAGATGGAAACAGATGCCTTTAAAAGTACACGCATCAGAATATGAACCCAGCAGTGTGCAGTCATAGCTGTGGGACATTTAACAACACAAAAACAAAGCTGAATCATAGAGGCAATTACAATATTAAGTATCTTTGGTATAAACAAGGTACTATAGTTACACACATCGTGCAACAATGTCAATCCAGTTAGCACGATTTAATGAGAGGAGGGAAAGCTGCTGGCTGCTTATTCTTAAGTCAAAGATGTCTTGTGGAGGTTTAAATCAAACAACAAAGTAAAATGTGTTACTGAAAATCTACAAAATGTGTTGAGTGAGTCTCTTTCCTCATAAAACATTTGCAAAGCAGATTATTTAAAAAGAAGCAAACCTGTAACCTTTGCAAAAATATTTGTCCTGAGGATTTCCAAATTTACCTCCGTCCTGGTGATAAGAATCAGGTCATTCTAGATAAACTTAGCCAAATCTGAAAAACGTTTACACCCCTCAGAACCTACATTTCTCTATGTACAATAATTAGACATATTAATGATGTCTTATGAAGTCACACAAAAATTCTGCCACCATTCTTTGAATATTTTCAAAGTTAAAGTCCACAGAAGTGGTTGTGCTTTTTCATTAGCGCTACTTTCTTCCGCATTTTTGAACCCGAGATCGCCACGTGGAATTTTAAGGTCTAAAAAAACACATTCAAGCTCTGTTAAAATATGAAACCGAATCAATTTTACATCCACGCCAGGCGTCATAATCTAAAGCCAAAATCTGCTTTATATTGAGCACCCTTTGTTTTTTCCTATAACCAACATTGAGCATCAGTATCATGGGATATATTATTGAGTCGATAGCTAAACTGCAGCAGTTTAATGTTTATGACAGTGTAACTGAAACAAGCATTGACACTCTGGACGTGATTTCTGAAAGTTCAGTAGACTTAAAACCTAAAATGACTTAAAAAGTGCATTTTGGTTGACCTCCCATGGGTCATATGACCAAGTGGAACAGGTGATTGGTTGCAAAAATCATATGACAGATCCTATGTTACCTACATTTTATACCAGGCTCATCGTCTACCCATAATTCCTTCTGTGTCAAAAATAATTGGAGATGGAACAACATTGGTGTTGACAAAATGTATATAATCGTTTGGACCAATCACATTGTTTAAACAAGTCTGGAGCATTTAGCGCTGGTTTGACAGTCTTTCAAATTCTGCTCTGATAGTGGTCAGTCCTGTTTTGTCAGCCTGTTTCTGTGGTCAGGTTGTGAACAAAGGTGATGTTGCATAATCTTGGTGTTACGGGGCCAAGAAAATGATGGTGCAGGAACAATCATGGTTTTAAAACCTTACGTAAAAAGAATGTCACGTTTTGCATTTTGTGAATTTCAAATGATGTCTATACTTCCATGGCCTGTAACTCTGACAATAGTTCGTATGTAGGCAATATGTTGCATGGCTTCATTAAATACACTAAAGATATTGCACAAAAAAAAATCTGCTAATTTTATTGTGAGGCGCTGACTGACTTTTCATGGAATGACCTCATGAGAAGACTTGCAAATGTTTCCTTTCCATAGAGGCTTACAATTGTGGGCTGTAACTGTAAATGTGTGTGTGTGTGTTTAGGTGAGTTAAAAACAGAAATAGCCCAGAGCTTAAAACATCAAGTCTACATGATCAAATCTACTGCTTAACTCACAAAGCAGATGGGTTACCTTGTGAATTTTTAACGCTCTCCTGTATCTCCTCTATACACCTTAAATTAAAGGTGGAGTCAGTCAGTGATACAAATTCAGCGAATTTCTCATAAAGACCACTGAAGGTCTCCTTACAGCACATTATCTCTCCGCTCAGGTGTGCTCTGTAAATAAATCTGGTGTTGGTACACAGCCTTGGCTCTGTGAAAGTAAAAAAAGGATTCACACAACACAAGACATTCCCATCAAGTCTGCGTGGTCCTTTGTAACGTACAAAACTCCAAAACATGTTGAAATACTAAGACTGACAGAGCTCGAACAATAACAACTATTTAAATGCGTCTTTAGCATGGTAGAAACAGATTACATTTTAATGAACTGGATAAAAAAAGTAAATGTTAAAGATGATTTCAAGTACCAACAAAGACCTGGCATTAAAAGAGATGGTGGAAAAGCTCCAGAGCAGGTGTTGTAAATGCTGTCTGAGTCATCTCTGGCATTACAGCGAGAGCCCATACTTAAGAAGACTGCAGGCCTGTGGTTGACCCACACAGACACAAAGGATGACTGAAGCTGCACAGTTGTAGCAAAAAGGAGGTTACGCAGAACATCTTTTTAAATCAATACAATAGCATCTAAATGTAAGTGTGGACAGATGATATGAGTGATGATTTTGTGAAATAGAGCTATAGAGGACCGCACTCTTCTGGACAGAGCACTCCGACGTTGTTCCAGGGATCTGCTGAAGTCACTCTCCCAGTTTGGGGGTTACAGCTCCGAGTGCTCCGACCACCACGGCTACTACTTCATTTTCCACATCAGGTATTTCTCAAGCTTCCCCTGTTACTCCTTCTTGATGTTGCTGTCACTAAGGATTGCTAAATCTGCCACTACTGCCTTCTTCTGCTGTTTATCGACCACCACAATGATTAACCACCAGCAGTTTATCAGTCTGGATTAGGAAGTCCCACAGGATCTCGGTTCAGTCGTTCTCAACCACCTTTGGCGATGTCTTCCATTTTGTTCTTGGGACCTCCACCCCATACTTGGTGCAGATGTTTCTATACACTATGCCAGCTGCTTGGTTTTGGTGCTCCATGTACGCCGTGCCTGCCTGCATCTTACAACCAGCTGTTATATGCTGGACTGTCTGAGATGCTTCTCTGCACAGTCGGGAGTCCTGTCTGGTGTTGTAGAACCCGGCCTCTATTGATCTTGTGCTCAGCGCCTGTTCATGTGCTGTCATTCAGACCACCTTTATCCAGCCACTGGTATGTTTTCTTGATATCAGCCTCTTCCCCTAGTTGCCATGCAGGGGCTTGCCCTTCCTTGATGGTCTTTCTTCCTCCTCCTCCTCCTCATTATCAGCATTCTGCTGCCTGAGGTGTTCATGTAGTAGGTCACCACAGGGGGCCATCTTACAGATTTATTCCTGGACCTTAGTTGTTTCATCCTGGGTAGTGGCTGTAATGGTCACTAGTCCTTGGCTTCCCTTCGTCCACTTTCTGTTGTTGAGTTTCCTTGTCTTCATATCAGTGGCCTCTATCTTTGGCCAGGTTGTTATCCCAGCGAGGTATCTGATCATCAGCAGGGCATATGTGTTGATGGCTTGTATCTTGTTCTGTCCATTTACTTGACTGCACTTGTTGTTGAGCAGGAGATGGTATCCTAGAGGTGGGGTGATAGTTTATTTTTGTTTTTTTACTGTGCTGCTGTCTTTTTCAGTACTGTTCAGCACTGTGAAGGCAGTTTACAAACAGACAATGGTACAAATATGCAAGTAACCAAAATTCACCAAAGTTCAACCAGTCTCCTGTCTGACATTCACTTCCAGTTGTCCAACTGGTCAACCTGCATCGATTTACCTTATTACTCCAGCAGTACATATATATACCCTGAACTTTCCTACTCTCATACGCCAGATGGACTGTGTAGGTTTGTTTCATAGCTTTTTTTTTCACTCTCTGTTTCTCGGCTTGTGCCTTCCCATGAATTTGGGTCCTCTGAACTCAACTCTCAACATTTACTTGGTGATCTTGCTTTCTTATTTATTATCCTGTGTCCATTTTATTTATCCTTCCAACATATGGAAAGAGGACAGATTAAGTTCAGTATATTTGTATGTATTCAATACATCCAGTAAACACAGATTTGAAACCATCTCTAGGTCTGAACTGATGCTGTATTTACGTAGGACAGAGTCGGTGCTCACTGCTTACATTGTCACATGAGATACATTATTATCAAGTATGGCTGCTTTGGTCATTTTGCTCTTGGGATGCAATCACTGCAGTAATATCTTCCAAGATCAGCTAATTCTCTGGCAGTTCAAATGCATGTCACCAGAAGGCCAGAGGAGCCGTGGACCAGGTCAGAGCTCTCAGGGGGTAAATGCATTGGCTTATGTCGAGACCAGAGCTCTGATCCTGCAGTCGTTTCATGGCCTGTGGAGCTTTCCCTTGAGAAGGGGACAAACAGAGCAGAGAAAGATAGCAGAGGACACACAGATCAGATCGGAGCAGATAAGATGGAGGGATACACATGACCTACTGAAACCCAGACAGGTTAAATGCACAGACCATCATCACTCACCTCTGACAGCACCGGCGGAACTATAACCACAGCAGATAATTTCTCGTTCCTCCTCGACACGGCGAGAGTGACAAATCACTCTCAGAACTGTTAACATGCTGAGAGAGAACTACTGAGAAATCCTTTCATCTTATCATCTGATCTCCAGTCTATTCTGCTCCGTGTGGCAGTCTATTCATGCTCTGATTTATTCTCTTTCAGCCGTGGTGGAACACTACAAACCAGAAATGTGAAAATCAGCCAAATTGACCAACAAACACATTCAAACTCATCTCCTCATTGAAATTCAGACTTTGAATTTCTCCGAGCCATCTCGCTGTTCGGAAACGTAGCCCCTGATCTGACACTTATGAAACACAACATTAATATTTTGTCTTGCATGAGTCAAAACAATCTTCCAGAGTCATAGCTTGCTGTTTGAACCTTACCTTGAAAATGTGTGATCAACATGAGAAAGAGCTGCACCGGTTCACCTTTACTCTGTTTACCTGATCAACCTTGATCCAATGGCTGGAGTAGAGACTGAGAGACTGCAGGACAAACATGCAGTTTTTCTTGTGGCAGATCTTCTGTAGGGGTTTACTCACTTTATCAGTCTGCTGCTCTGACAATATCGCTCTGGTGTAGTTCTACCTACAGGTGAGAGAAGTGCCACATATCTTGAATGTCTAAGAACATGGAGTTGATATACCCTCTGTGATGTGTTACTTCTAGGCTGGACTATTGTAATTCCTTCTAGCAGGATGTGCCAATAACTCAGAAAAACCTTTGATCCAAAGTGTTGCAGCGAGGGCGCTGACACAAGCCAGCAAGAGAGACCATAATTCTCCCATATTAGTTTCTCTTCACTGGCTTCCTGTAAAATCCGGAAAAGAATTGCAAATCCATTTCCCACATATAAAGCCCTATAGATCTCATGGTACCATATTATCTCAACAGAACACTTCGCTCTCAGACTTCAGGTTTACTTCTGGTTCCTAGAGCTTCCAAAAGTAGAACTGGAGGCTGAGCCTTCTGTTATCAGGCTCCTCTGCTGTGGAACCAGCTGCCAGTTTGGGTTTGAAAGGCAGAGACTCTCTCTACTTTGAGGATTAGGTTTAAAACTTTCTTTTTTGATACAGCTTATAGTTAGAGCTGGCTTAGGTGACCCTGGACCATCTCTTAGTTATGCCACTACAGTTCTAAGCTGCTAGGGGACTTCCCATGATGCACTGAGCACATCT
>NW_007578112.1:474404-497322 GCF_000690725.1 Stegastes partitus | reverse complement strand
GTTTTCTCTACTCTGTAGGTGTCTCTGGCTCTGGAGATGCACAGTTCTGACATGCAGGTACTTCCAAACTCCCCACTACTTCTTGTTCTTTTATGTATATTTAGTTTTCTCTCTGCTATCCTTTTCTCTCCTGTTTACCTTCACTCTAACTGGTCTAGGCAGATGGTCACCCTTCCTGAGCCTGGTTCTGCTGCTCAAAGGGAATTGGTTGGATTTGTTAGGTTTCTCTCTATAACATTAGTTTATGTGGGTCTCATAAATGGCACAAACGTCGAGGTGTGTCAGAAAAGCTTCAGGACTGGTGTCACAAAGATATATGTCAAATACAAACTACAAACCACAAGTTTTCCTCTTAGAAGTAATCTTCCTGGAGTCTAACACACTTCTCCAGCCTTCTCTTCACGCTGCCATGCACTCCTGGAAGGATTCTTCCAGGATCCTCCACAGCTCCGTCATCACAGCCATCTTGATGTCGTCCACATCTTTTAAACAGGTCCCCTTGATGACCCCCTTGAGCTTGGGTAAGAGGAAAAAATCCCCACAGAGCCAGGTGGTGTGAGTAGGGAGGTTGCTCCAGCACGGCCATGTTCTTCTCAGCCAGGAACTGTCGGATGCTCAGGGCGTTGCTGTCATGGTGAAGCAGCCACGACTCGTCCTGCCACAACTCTCAACTCTTCTCATTCAGTGCATGAGAAGTATGGAGGGCCAAACCTGTCATAATTAAAACAGGTTTGGCCCTCCATACTTCTCGCGCACTGAACGAAGCAAATGCCGCAGGATCTCTTTGCTCATTGATGGTCTGAAGGGGAAAACTGGTAGTTTGTAGTTTGGGTTTGAAACATATCTTTTTTGACACCAGTCCTGGAACTTTTCTGACACATCTCGTACAAACCTGGCACAAAGTGGTTAGAAATCCATCCAGCATACAACATCTATCCTTAGACCCTGAGTTAAGATAAGGAAGATTTGACCAAGAACCTTCAAAAGGGAACAAAAAACAGAAACCTTAGGACACCACAAAAGGGGGTCTCCTCTGCCAAACAGATAGGCGTGTGTGGAAGTCGGGTGTGGCTCAGCTGCAGCTCGGTTCAGTGTCAGGGCGCTGATTAGCACAGCTGTGGTGCCTAATTGCCTAATCAGTCTTTCCCTCTTTATGCAGTTGCATGCTGGGACCTGGGGTTGCCGTTCAGATCAACCACGCCGGCAAGGCAAAAAAAAAAAACACCAGCCCTGGCAAAAGTGTTCTTTGTTGCTATGACAAAGTGGCAGATCAATAGGGAGGGCTTGGTTTGTGTAGTGGAATCTTATCTGGGGTTAAATCCAATAAAATCTGTTGCTTTGGCTATTCTGACTAAGCATGTGTGTGCTGGGGGAACGAACAGCGGCTGCATCTTAACACAGAATGTAACAGATGTCAAACAGAAATGGTGAAATAGCAAAATGGAGAAACAATGAATTAATAGGCAGATATATTGTAGACATTAATCTAGATGATGCATCCATACAAATTTTGGGCACCTTCCAAAAAGTTACCTCCCTGGGTTGACCTGCACCACATGAGCTCATGGGCGGCCGATAACAGACACGAGGACATTCGACAGGACTGCAGCAACATTCAACAAATCAGATCGTTAAAGCAGCATCTTTAACTGCTCATTGTGAGCCCTGATGCAGGATTATATTATGAAAATATGGTACAGGAAGTCAATACGCCAACAAGTAGAGATGAGTTCGTTTTAGCGTTTTAGCATTTTAATAAGTTGAACACGATAGAATGAAACATTAAAATACTTTGATTGTTCTTCTATTGCTTGTTATATTCAGCCTGCAGTGAATACCAGCTACAACAGCCTGTGGTTTTACTTGACGACTGCAGTTTAATGCAGACAGAAATGTTTGCATCCCCCGAATATATGGGATGCTTATCGCATTGCACAGATTGTAAACACACATAGACACACACAGTACATGTCAGAACCACGTCTCAAACTTCTCTGACCATAGATTTCATGCTCAGCCGACTCCACCGGGAGGATCTCTTTTCTTTGCCTCATTTGACAGCACTTCCATCACACTGCGCTCATCCAAATGCCAACATTTGTTCAAAGCTGTCACAGGAACTGAGGAAAGGCAGAGACACTGCAGTGTGGGGTAAGGTGGAAATATTGAAAAATGTCCCCCCATCAATATGTGTTCTTATCACAATAATCTGCCTCTGTCGCTCATTTCTTTTGCCGGAGCATGGCAACTGCAGCCCCCTCATCGACGTCATCGTTGATGCCTAATGTTGGTGATGTGAAAACTAGAAATTATCCTCCTACCTTCAGTCACAGTGGATGAAAGTACGCCTGCAGTGTAATTACAGCCTTGACCATAGAAACACTCCCAGCCTGTGAGATTCCAGTTGAATTTTCCATCCATCCATCATCTACACACTGCTTAATCCTCACTAGGGTCGCCTGGAGTCTATCCCAGCTGACTCAGGGTGAAGGCAGTGGACACCCTGGACAGGTCACCAGTCTATCACAGGGCTACACTTAGAGACAGACAACCAAGCACACTCATATTCACACCTACAGACAATTTAGAATCACCAATTAACCTCAACATGTTTTTGGACTGTGTGGGAGGAAGCTGGAGAACCCAGCGAGAACCCACACTGCACGGGGAGAACATGCAAACTCCACGCAGAAAGATCCCGGGTGTCCTCACCGGGATGCGAACCTTGAGTTTCGAAGGGGAGAAGCAACAAACCCACAACTGAAACTGAAACTCAGGTGTTAATGGTTCCTTCAGGATGTAAGTATCTGGAACTCCCAACTAGTCAGTCATGAAGCCTCCTGGATGAGAGGTGGAACGTCTTCAAGAAACTAAAGCAAGTCCAGTTGCTACTATTAAACTACGAGGCTATTAAAATGCTGTATAAGCCGACAAGGTGTGACAGGGCTGGGGGCATAACCTCTATAACAATGACTTTACATGGAGATTTAGATCACTTGTATAAGAAAAAAAAAACTTAAAGCTAGCTTTGTTTTTAGATGTGCTACGGGAATCCAAAAGCCAAGCGGGCAAACTGACAAAGCGTAGGGGTAAGCATCAACAACAACAACAAAACTGCTCAATCCAAACCAGGCAGACTAACTGGGAACAAACTGAGGCAAAAAACAGGAAAAGCAAAAGGTTAGCTGAGTGGCTGATAGAGCTCAAAGCACCGTAGCTTCCTCAAAAGAAAGAAAATTAGTGAAACATCTTCATTTGAGAAAACAGCAGTTTGAATATTTGTTCTTGTAAAGAAGGCCACAAAGTCATCACTGCTGAGAGCTGAAGGAACACGAGGCTCTACAGAGTCATGGCTCTGGAAAGAAACCTGGGGTTGTTCTTGTTTTCCTCTGTTAAAGATGAATAATCTACAGTTCTTATCTACAAATTGCTTTTTTCTATGTGATAAAACTGTCTTTTCAGGGTGGGTGAAATCCTTCAGAATCTGTGGCACACCACTGCCTTTCCAGTCTTCATGAAGTCTGCTTTAAGATGCACAATTGGGCATTATATCATGGAGCTATTGTTTTATAATTCATAAAGGGCAACAGTGTCGAGTGATGTATATAGTGAAGCTGCAGTCTGATCAACACGATTATCCACCTGTGTGAGACTAATGTTGTGTTGGCATGTGGCAGTGATGTAAATAATAATGGAATGATTTCTTTAAGCTTAGTTACTACATTGTCGGTAAACATCTGCTGAAAGGGAACTTCTTGGTTGATGTTCTGTAGCCCGTGAGTGTAAATTGTAAAAAAAAAAGAAAGGGTTCAGACAAAAAACAATTACCGTAATTTCCGGACTATAAGCCGCTACTTTTTTCACACGCTTTGAACACTGCAGGTTAAACAATGACGCGGCTAATTTATGGATTTTTACGAATTTGCCTCGAGACGAAAGTGACATTGAGAGCGACATCGACAGAGAGACTGAGGAAGTGTGTGACGAAGTAATTCTGAGGCTGTTCAGTTCGACACTGAAGAACTTTAGTGGTTTTAGTGCGCAGGAGGAAGATGAAGATAGCGATGAATGACTTTTCCTGGTAGGCTGCTGTAATTTTTATTTTTTTAACCAGCCGTGTTACAGACACTGTTTGGGAAAAAAGCATTTACGGTATGTGTTTGTGTATGTTCTGTGTAAATATCTCATGTTACAATGTGGACACCTGCAGCTTTTAGACAAGTGCGGCCTTTATATGTAAATTTTTTTTGTTTTCTTTTTAAAGTTCGTGGGTGTGGCTTATATTCAGGTGCGCTCAATAGTCAGAAAATGACAGCAGACGTTGAGTTTCTGTGCCGTAAGTCAAAACAACATCAAGGGTGTGATTTAAATTAGGAATTAATTTACGATTTAAGAAAAACAAACGGAGTCTAACAAGCTAAATGTAGAGTTGACACTGTTGTCACCGTCATCGATATTAAAGTCACCCGACTTTATCTGTACTGAGCACTATATCAGCTAACAACTCCAAGAATTTACATAAAAGCTCAGACTAGGGGACAGGTGGGTGATATACAATAAACTAGCCAAGCTGGCATCCATCATGGACGACACCTCTAGACGTCTCCATGGGACTGTGGGGTCCTTAAGAAGCTCTTTCAGGAAGAAGCTGCTACATCCACAATGCAAGAAGGAACGCTACCATGTCAT
Source organism: Stegastes partitus (assembly GCF_000690725.1). Classification (NCBI taxonomy): domain Eukaryota; kingdom Metazoa; phylum Chordata; class Actinopteri; family Pomacentridae; genus Stegastes; species Stegastes partitus. The sequence continues at coordinate 492,633 of NW_007578112.1, read as the reverse complement.
TGCAATAACATGTTTTAACACTGTTTTTAATTTAGTTGTATTTCTTTCTCCTCCTATCCTTCAAGGTGCAACAATCTCCATCATGTACAGCTGTTTTTTCTTGTACTGTTTTTATTCTACAGCGTTTCCAGTACAAAACTTTAACCACCGCCTCTTATCACATAGTTCTTCCACCACAACCACATCTTCTAACACTGTTTTTATCCTCAAGCTCTTCTAGTGCAACTACATTTTTAACACTGTTTGTTTATTCTGCAGCTCTTCCAAGTCAACAGCATCGCTTAACACTGTTTTTTCCCTCCACAGCTCTTCCAGTTTGCAACAGCATCGTCTAACACGGTTTTCTTCTCCTTATAGCTCCTCTGGTGCCACAGCATCTCCGAACGCGGTTTTTCTCTCGACAGCCCTTCGTAAACAATCAAAGTTTGCTCCCATTCGACCCAACAACAAAATGTAAAACAGTGTTCCCTCCAGCTACAGCTCTCACAGATCAATCGACAAAATATAACGCTGGTCTCTCACAGCTCTTCATGTGTAATAGCATCATGTTAACGCTGGTCTTTTCTGTCAATAATGTTTAGACTGCACATTCAAAAAGTGTGTACATTATTCTCCAGTCATCATGCCACATATATATATATATATACACATATCTGTATGTAAAGTCATCATGCCTTGTACGTTGTCTTTGTGGGATCTATGAGAAATTTCCCCAGTGAGGGATCAAAAAAGTTTTGTCTAATCTTTCATTTTCTTTTTTTTTAAATATATTTTTGGGGCTTTTTGTCTTTATTTTAGACCAGTAGAGACAGACAGGAAAGTGGGGAGAAGAATGGGGAGAGAGCTGCAGCAAAGGGTCATGAGCGGGAGTCAAACCCACGACCACTGCGTCAGGGAACCACAGCCCCTGTTCATGGGTCACCCGCTCAGCTAGGGGGCGCCCAAGTTTTGTCTAATCTTATATCTTTGGAACTGGAGCTACACATTTCTGATCTGGGCTGCAAGGTGGCTCAGTGGTGAGCAACATTGCCTCGTAGCTAGAAGGTCGTCGGTTTGCATCCCGGTGAGGACACCCGGGATCTTTCTGTGTGGAGTTTGCATGTTCTCCCCGTGCAGTGTGGGTTCTCTCTCCACAGTCCAAAAACATGTTGAGGTTAATTGGTGATTCTAAATTGTCCGTAGGTGTGAATGTGAGTGTGCTTGGTTGTCTGTCTCTAAGTGTAGCCCTGTGATAGACTGGTGACCTGTCCAGGGTGTCCCCTGCCTTCACCCTGAGTCAGCTGGGATAGACTCCAGCCCCCCGCTGTTACCCTAATGAGGATTAAACGGTGTATAGATGATGGATGGATGGATGGAATTACTGGCCTCACTGACTGGAGTGTTTGTTGTTCTATTATGCATTGTTTGTTTGTTCTCTGTGTGCTATCCTGTTCCCTTCCCCTCTTCCCCCCCACACCAACTAGCTGAGGCAGATGGCTGTCCTCCTGGAGCCTGGTTGCAGTTGCTAAAAAAACTTTGCTGAAATGGAATCAAAAAAGGAAATTTTGGTTTTGTTTGGCTCCTCTCGCCATGGTGCCGTACATAAATGGTATTTCTAGGGTGTAGAGGGGTTTTTCCAGAACAAATCTGATCCATGGTGGCACCTTTCAACTTACAGGACTTCAAACATCTGGTTGTCCGGCTACCACAGACCTTTAGAGGTCTTGTCGTGCCAGTTGGAGCTGTTTTAGCGACATGACGGAATATATCTGGCAGAAGCAGTCAGAATGTTTTGGCTCATCACTGTTTGTGTTAATCATCTAATAGACTCTTATCCATCTGCCCTGTGACCCAGCATAGAATGAGAAGATGCAGAGAATGATGGAGGAATGTTCTGTGACAATGGTGTTTGGCAAAGTAAACACCCAAGACGCTTTTTGTAATGTTGTTATGTGTAGTATTAGAATATAAACAGAAGATCTTAGATTCATGGTCATTTATTAAAAATGAGTTTATTATTTCTCTATTTATTTTTTAGCAAGGTCTCCTTAAAATCCATACGTATGCTCTTATTGTTGACATGAACAAGTCAGTGTCTTTCTGTTCTCTGGAAGTAGAGCTTAAATGGAGTAAACAAGAGACCATTTGAAACTTGCATCCCTACTCACATCAGCTGCACACGACAGATGACGTCATCAAAACGAACAGCTAAAACGCTCCATTTCTCATTTTAACGCAGTCCTTATTTATAACACCTACACAATGACTGTCCAAATGACAAAAACACGAGTGAACAGTGTAGATGGAGGTTTTCTGTTTGAGACTGCCCGAGCACAATTCACTGTTAAGATGAGAGTGTACTTTGATAAGAAGGGAAAGTCCAGGCTGGAAGCAAAGTTAAAGTCCAACAGAGCGGCAAACAGGAGACAGCTCCGTGCTGACGAGAGAAGAGAGGGGTCAACTTTTTTTATTAGAAGAGTAATGAGAAGGAGGAGGAGGAGGAGGAGGAGGAAGACTAACTAACTGCTGTAGCCCATAAAAGGTGCAAAGTCACAGGAAGCCTTTACAAAACCTCCACCACAGCCCCGTCCAGCAGATCAATGCATTCCGCTGTCAACGAAAATCGAAAATCAAGATTTGGCCTCAGAACTCGTACTGGTTCCCACAAAGCTTGCTGGACAACACACACACACACACACACACAAAGACACTAGTTTGGGTTCTCAGTTCTAGAGACATGGATGAGAGCTGATAAATTTACCAAAAACACAGCCTCACTGCACACACACACACACACTTTGCCACCATCCTTGCTTGCTCTCTGCTTTGTGTGTGGGAGTTTGTGTAAGTAGGGCTGTGAAGCTCGGGTGTCACACGCAGTCATTCTCGCTTCCTCTTCCAGTTCAGTTTAATTCAAAGATCTTCACTGGCAGGAAAGTTTCAAGAAACAAGGATTTTGATATTTTAATTATACATGTCAGTGTATCATATGCACGTGTGTGTGTGTGTCTAAGTCATTCACTGGCATGTTGATACATAATAGGGAGCTGCCCTGTCTCCATCCTCTGGGTATTTTTAATATTGAGAACTCATTAAGCTCTTTAAAATCTGAAATGACAGAGCTGACCCTGTTAGTAAACGCACCTTATTTTGCAGAATGTTTTATGATATAGGATAAAGTGTATCTCTCACAACCTTGTCTGGCTAACAATTTCTATAATAACCCCAACCCATATATACTGAACAGGAGTCGGTGAAAAACAGGAAAAGAAAAAAGGGCGTAACAAAAAAAGGACATTAAATAAAACGCTGACAAAAGTGAGAAGAGGAAGGGATACTAAAGTAATGACGAAGAAATGAAGAGAAGTGAGAAACAAGAGAGAAATGAAAGAAAGAAAAACAAAAAACAGGACAGTTGCTGTTCCTTCACTGTTTCAGGCTGGACACACTGATGACCCTGTTCCACTGAGCAGCACTGGCTCAGCAGAGTCTTCTGCAGGCTTTTTTTTATGTGACCTCTTAAGCCAGTTAAGTAATAGGAGTGCAGAACATCAACACATAATGACTGTGGCTGTGTCTATTTTTAAAGCTGGAATGGTGATTTGAGTCACCACAGGGACAGTACTGACAGATAGCTTGCTGCTTGGCTCTAGCCATCTATTCAGTATGTATATATGTGAACATGCCATGCCCCTGGCCAAAATGCAAATTCTGCTTTTCTATATATAGCTCAGTAGGTTAGCTCGGTAGGGTACACTACTGACTTCAGTAAAGGAGGTCGATGGACAAGCAGGTATTGGATGATGACCAGGGGCATGGCGAGTCCAGTGTGGGCCATTAGACGAGGTCCTTAATGCTGATAAGGCCTACCTCAGATACGAGTGGACAATAAATCAAAGAGCCTGGGTTAACAAGGTCTGCGTCAGGTGTATGGGAACGAGAGCAGCCCAGTGAGAAGTGGGCTACTGGAACAATGGGACATTCACAGACTAGGACAGATAGTATGGAACTGTTGGAATGCTACTACATAAGCAATACCAGTGGTAGGGGATATATGCAGAGAATGTGGATGCTCCGAAACGCAACATCCAAGCTAACTAACAAACAACTTCTAGCTCAGTGTTCCAATGTCTGCAAATGCATATTGCTATTACAACTTGAGATTGACAAGGAAGGTCAAAGACGCTATGGCCAGCGGGAGCCAGGACGACAGGTCAGGATAGGGTACCAAGCCCCAACAACCACAAGCCCATATAACCTAACACAAGAGCAGCTGACCTGAGATTGATGATCATAACTAAATACTTGCAGCTAATGTTTGCTAAGTTTAAGTGAAAAAGTACCTCCAGAAAGTCTAGAAGATGTGAATGCAGTCCTACTAACTATGCCTACTGATACCATCACTCAGACCAGTAGGTTAGCATACGATATCCTAGAGATGTGTGGCTACTAGATGAACACGATAAGCAATAAGAAGCAGTGGAGAAGAAGGCTGGAGGCTAACATCAAGGCAACAAAGAGAGAAGTTAGACAGCTATCAAAACTACAGAAAGGTGTGATGAAGAATGTACTACCTGGGAAATACAATAAGCTGTCCATACTTAAGGAGAAGGACTAACAAAGGCTCACAGCCTTGGCCACCCATCTGAAGAGAAGTGAAAGTGGAAGCCAGAAGGATAAGCACCAAACTATTCAAAGTGTGCACCCACGCAAGGCTGAGATATGTAACACCAGTACTCAGTGACTGATAGATCTGAGAGCAGATCATGGTCATCTCCCACAACAAGACCCAGTGACCATCAATATAGCAGATATTCAAGAAAGTGTGTCAAGAATGAAGCAATGGACAGCACCAGGCCCCAACACAATCCACACCTACTGGCTATAGAAGCTAACTGCGCCTCATGGACGGCCAGCAGCCCAAATGACCAGGTGCTGAAGGATTGGACCCACCCAGAGTCGTTAACCTGATGCTGGACAGTTTTGACACTGAAGGATCCCCAGAGGACAACAATTCTGTCCAATTACCAGCCAATAACCTGCCTCTGCACAACATGAAAGCAACCATCAGGCATCACAGGGGCTAAGATGAGTAGGCCCATGGCTCAATATTGGAGCTGGGCCCAGACAGAAGTTTTTAACACCAGAGGAGCCAAACACCAGCTACTGATCGACAGAGCTGTCACTTCAGACTGTAAGACCAGAAAAACCAATCTGTGCACCGTCTGGATTGACTACAAGAAAGGCTATGACTCAACGTCACACACATAGATACTGGAGTGGTTGGAGCTGTACAAAATCAACAGGACACTAAGAGCCCTCATCAAGAACTCAATGGGACTGTGGGAAACAACACTGGAGGCCAATTCAAAGCCAATTGCACAGGTTAGCATCAAGAGTGGTATAAGGCCTGAACCCCAGAAGCTAGATTATCACGAAGAGTGACCTCTGATACCGATTCCGAAGTGGAATGGCCATAAGCTACCTCCTCTACAAGAATGACATCAAGCTATACGTCAGAAATGAGTGAGACACTGACTCACTAATCCATATCACCAGGATCTACAGCAATATAGAACAATATAGACAGTATGCAGCCAGATACTTTGGTGTTGCTAGATGATATTCTGGACTGACCAATAAAAAATGCCTTGCTGGATTTGCATTCTGCTGGTTAAGCTCACCAGTTGATGAGATTTATTCGTGATGGTACACACAGCCACTGGATGATGTGCACCACCATCCCATCCAATAAAGGACTGCAGCAGTTCTGGGCAGCTCCCATGTTGATGTGTGTGAATGTGAAGCTGTGCTCTCCTCAAGAAAATAGTCTGTGTGCTCAGTCAAGCCTTGCCAGGGTAAGTAAAGGTTAAAATACACAAAAGAAAATGGTTTGTCATGCTTCTCTGGAGGCTCATCTGAGCAAACTCTTCCTTGGGTAGATAGAAGTCAAAATGAAAGGTTTGGAAGCTACTGATCTGGGTCCCATGGGTAATCCTTCATACTGAAGGGTTGGGGGTGTAAAGGAAACAAGCATAGGGAAAAAAAAGAGAGGGAGGCAGACAGAAAAATTAAGAAGAATGACAGAGGATTGCAGCTATAAGGAGAGTACAGAGGGAGGTAAAGAACACACTGTACGAGACAGAAATACAAGGAAAGGAAATGAGGGATCAGAGGATGGAACTGGGAAAGATGGTTAGGAGGAGGTAGAGTAAAGGAAGGGAGAGAATGAGAGAGACAGAGATGTGGAGGGAGAGTAGATCGGATCGGATGCTGATGGACTGGGCTGCTCATTGAGTGAATCGATTAATGAGCATTGTGACTTTCTAACAGGACCCAGATTTACGGAAGACGATGTGTACCGTGAATAAATTCTTTGAAACATGCAGTCAGTCTAGTCAGTCTCTTTGGGATTCAAAGACATTAAACACATTGATGAAATTTAAGACCTTATACTTCAAAGTGTGAAAACTACTGGGAAACATATGTTTTATAGAGACAACAGAGAAATCCCAAAAATGAGGAAGCTCAGTATGTTTGCAGACTCCTGGAAGCTAATTTAAGCTTCACGCCAGAACCACCAATACAACACTGTCTCATCTATGGCATTAGAAAACAATTAACCAGTTTTACTCTGTTGGTTAGTGTTGAACCTTAAAATGAGCAACATTCATCTCCAAAGTTCAAGCCAAAAAGTAAAATTTCCCTTGACTTTCATAAACCATATTACCACTCACTGAACATCTAGCACATCTTCATCTTGTTTTCTCCCAGTGATGTTCTTCCATCAACATGAGGAGGCACTAACTGACCGAATCTACACTGGAGCTCACCTGATCTCCCCGATTACGATCTGCATCTTCTCCTCAAGGCTGGTGTGTTTCCTGTATTTTTTTTAGAATGCAAGAAAACAAATCTTAAATATGGATTTTAGATTTTTTTATGTTTCTAAAAGATGGATTTAAAGAGATAATGTTCATTTTAAGGACGCATTTGGCCTCAACTTTGCATAAATTTATTTACAGCCTTTAACTATTATGTCTCATTGTGTTCCAAAAGGGTTTATACGGTTAAGCTTGAGTCACACCTCTGAGTTGAATTTATGCCCTAGATATGGTGTAGCTGCAGCTCTGACGCTGTAAACTGATGTGAATCCCCGAAGGAAAGCAACTACACGTGGCAGCAACGAAGACCACATCAACTGGGATCGGTAGTAGTCTTCCATGTAAACATATTAATCTCGCAAAAATAATGCTTGAATAGATTCTAAGTGCATGTGGCCTCCTTCAAATTTCACTAAACTATGAAGAACAATGAAAACAAAGGAAACAGAAGCAGTCAAGGACCACCAAAATAAATCAAATGAAAAAATGGGCTTTTTTAAAATTTCCCTTTTCTATTTCATTCACAATTCAGAAATGGATAATTATCTTTTTTTTTTTTTTTTTTTTAATTATTCAGTTGTCCGCACTTGTGGCTGTAAACTATCCTGCAGGCAAATGGTACAGAAAAAAAATACATAAATGATAGAAAAATCTGTGGTTTTGAAAGTAGTGATGGAGCTGTCACACGGATTTTTCTTTTGATTCATTTGGATGGTGTGAATTGAAGACTTGCAATCAGAAATTGTAAACATAATTTCTAGGAACTGAATGCAATGATGAGACTGGTGACAAGGACAGACACCAGTAAAGCAGCTAGAAATATTAATTACCTTCTGAATCCCAATCAGTCTCTGGGTTTGTGGGCTCCTGTCACATTTTCATTCACTATGTTTTACCGCAATATAAAATGGCACCTCTATGGAAACAGCACAACCGTGACCTTTTTCTGACTGCTGATATCCTGATTCCTTTATCTCGATCTATTCATTTGCTATACCTGGTTTATTCTGTGGAGGTCACCGGTCCATCACTGCTGCATTTATGGCCAATTTAGAATCACCAATTAACCTACCATGCATGTGTTTGGATGGTGGAAGGAAGCCGGAACAACTGGGCGATCGATTAGTGCTAAAAACAGCCCTGACTGTCTTGATACATGGCCTCTTAAGAAACTTGGTAAATGGTCTGCACTCATACATTTATCCAAAGCGCTTTACAATGTGTTTCTCATTCACCCATTCACACACACATTCATACACCAATGGTGACAGAGCTGCCATTGGGAGCAACTTCGGGTTCAGTGTCTTACCCAAGGACATATCGACTGTGGAGGGCCAGGGATCGAAACCTTGCGACTGGAGGACAACCTACCACCTGAGCCACAGCCGCCCAAAACGTATGTGTCTGTGATCTGTTGGCGATTGAATACACAACAGGCTGCAAATGTACCAACATCACCTCCTGCTCATTTGAACTTTTATTGTAAGTGATGGGAAGTCTCTCAGTTTCTTTGTCTGTTTTGTTTCTATTCATTTCAACAGTGTGAGAAATAATACTGTTTTGGCAGCAGATTCGTATGTTTTTCTGATTATATTGTGAGTGCCTGTATATAATAAAGTCTACATTCAGACCACACAGGTGGGCTCACCTGTGGTTCCGCATGTAACAGACACTAAATGAAAGAGGACCACTAGAGGCCCAACAGCCCCTACAACCATTCATCACCCTTAGTTATTTGTTACTAAAGACAGGAGAGAGGTGGCAGTAATTGAATAAATTAAGGAGAGAGAAGAGAGAGAAGAGAAAGTCTGCTCTTGTTGACTGTCCACTGCCAGTAATCATCCAATACAGGACACAGTACGCGGGTGTTAAAGATATTGCCGGTACGTTTATGCCGTATCGGCTCTGACAGACTTATGACAGCGGTAACGGACTGTGTGTACGAAGCGTCTTGATGTGAGCATGACACAACAGTCTCTGCACTAATTTCATCAGTGAATTATGCTGACTTTGCTTTCACATGGGTCGCTCTGGTAAGTTCCCCCCCCTCGTAGGAATTTATGGCAGCGCACCAATTTGAATCAAACGGTCGTGGAAAAGAGGAAGCCAGGAGGCAAAATGTTGATCATCATTCTAACCCTCATGAAGAATCATGAGCTGTGGGGGTAGAGGAATTAGACTGCAGATACAAGGAACCAAAATGAGTTTCTGAGCAGGGTGTCTGGGCTCGCCCTTAGGGACACGGTGAGGAGCCTGCATATCTAAAGGGAGCTCAGAAAACTGCTGCTGCTGCTGCTTCACAATGAAAAGTGCCACATCCACGTTGGAGGAGAACCCATTCTGAGCAATCCCAAAGTCATTCTGGACGACCATCCAATTAAAATTTCCTCACAGGACAATCCTCGACCACACCCGGCTGCTGAGATTTCAGAAAGTAAGACTCACAAGTGGCGACGAACATGTGTTAAATCAGATTTTTCGCTGCATAGGTCTCATCAATCTCTACATTGGATAGTACACAAATACACAACAAGACACATCAATAGGAAACACAGGAAGATGAAACAAACCAGAAGGATTTCCTAAATTCTGGTGCTTTAATTGTATTTTGGCAGCTTTCAAGAAATTCCATAATTTATATAGAAACAAGCATCACGGAAAAGCTTCTTAAACTGAGTCAATCTGCTCTGAGATACAATCAGAATTATTTGTAATGCTGTGGCTCAGTGAGGAGCTGGATGGGCAGGTATCCTGATCTGTTATGCATCCTCTCGACTTTAATATTTGCGGTCATGGCCAAATTTTAATTAGACTGATGTAGGATGCCTTTCATGTGTTGTAGCCAAAACAAAGGCAGGGGCTAATGTGACCTTCGCTCTAATGCTGCAAAATGTGAAAAACTAGACGAGGCACATTTGTCATTGAACGTTTTCTGTGATGAAAAGTTACGAGCCTGAGCCACAGGTGTATGAGCAGTGCTTTAGGAGAAACGGCCCAATAAATGTCAAGTTTGGTAACTTATTACTTTAACTGTTGGTTAACTGTGCTTGATGAAACCACTTTTGATGATTTGCATGTTTTAGTTATTGTAGAGCAGTTAAAAAAAAAATCCTTTCAGGTTGAATTGAAACATAAGTAATGGGAAAAATATCTGCATTGCTGCAAATACAGATGTGTCAGCAGGTAAGTATTTGCTGCTCCATGAGGGCAGTTTCAGAAAGCGCACTGCTGGATGCAATGACTGTGGATGACAATTGATCAGGTGGTAAGCTTGTTCATCTCAGTCTCTATGAAAACAGAGGGACACAGGACCTGTAACTCAAATCATAGAGTTGTATTGCCCTGAAACTGACACCGGTAACTTCGTCTTTAACTGTGGATTGCAACACAGATTCCAGCTCCACTCCCAGGACAGAAGCAGCTTTCCTGATCAGATTGCTGAGTCTGCTAGCATCGGTAGCGTAGAAGATGATGCTGGCCACCACCGAGAACATCTGCAACATGGTTCTGCAGATGTTAAAAGGATCATAGCCTCCTGGGAAATAAACGGCAGCTCTGACCTTTCTATCACAGAGCCTTTGTGTTTATAATGCAGACCAGCTTATTGTCTGTGTGGACACCGAGGAACTTGTAATCCTCAGTAAAATCCACCTCAGTTCTCTTGATGATTGGGTCTGGAGTGATTGACTTTTCCTATTTTAAAACTATTCATAGACTTTCATATGACATTGTTTAGTAGTTTGCTAGATGACTGCATCACGCTGATGTTTGACCCAAACTACATTCAGTATATCCCAATAATCACATGACTATTCTATAATATTTCTGTAATCTTTGTAATGTGTTGTGAATAGTTAACCAGTGTAGCCATTGAAATTTATCTTTTATTATGCCATTTTATCTTACTATTAATTTATTTTCATCCTCCTCTGCTTAGTGTAGGGTGTAGAGGAAGACACAAGCAGCATTTCTGCTTATTTCAACATCAAAAAATCCATTAAAAATAGACAAATCTAGCAATAAAAGACGTATTAATTAAATCGTTTTTTTTGTTTGTTTTTAAAAAAAGGACATTTTCTAAATGTTCGTCTGTTGTAGTTGATGAGGAGGTGCGGTTATGCCACAGATTCAGGACCAGAGCAGCACTGAATCCTACCAGTAAAGTCACAAGTCCATGTGGGCACACGTACACCCAGCTGCAGCACTCTAAAGGCAAGTATTGCCACTTGGTAGCCATCTTGGTAACACTAACAAACCAGTCCAAGAGGGAGAGCCATACCTACAAGTTCAATGGTAACCAGGAAATAAAATCTACATGTTTAGAATCATGAGTCAAATCTGACAGATCAGAGACATCAACACACTGGGGAAGAATTAAACCTGAAGGTTGCTGTCATGGAACATCATATATGCCGGAAACTTAAAAGAAGAAGAAACACAGAAAGGTGCGAAAAACCACTGAGGGGCGCAAAGGTTTCTGAAAACGACATACATGACAACACAAACTTGTCCTCAACTTGCTTGCCTGGACTCCACCAGCATTCCTTCACACTACTTTGTCATTTCTGAAGTCTCAGAATCAGGTTGATCATCTCTGCATCCTCCAAGGAGCCAGCTACTATCCTTGTATTTAGAAAACTTAAGGCCTGACTGTACGTCTCGAGAACAGATTCAACATCTTTATTCCGCGCATCTGCACCAAGCGCCACCAATGGACTCCCCTACGTTACCTCTGCTCTTGTTCACTGCTCTCAAGACATCAATTAGAACGGAGGCGTCGCTTCGCCACCTATTTTTCACAGGAATGAACTACAGGTTGGTACGGTGCACTCAAAGCACGCTCCAGGGCGGCGCAGCTCCTTCATGGAGACGCGCATAGTGACCAGCGGTGACCCACTAGGCTGCCGCTAACGCTACCTCTTTACCCTGTACTCATAAGCCTCTGAAAACGGAAAAAACTTTGTGAAAAGAAAAAGCTCATTCTCTGTTTCCTCAGCGTCAGTGCACTTGACATCACAGACATAGTTCCAGACATGATAAATCCCCATCAAGAAACAGACACTGTTATCATCAAGCCGAACACAGATGACATTTCCAAACAGCAGTTTAAAATAATAATAAAAAAAAGAAGCAATTTAGCCCATATGATTGACAGTCCCAAGTAATTAAGTAAGAGCTACATTTTTGGACGAATTCCAATATTTGTCCATGAAGGTGGACGTTTCAGCAGGCTGCCAAGCTTGAACTTTCATCTGTCCTCCACCTGTGTTGCTCACAGTGTCAACTTCTTTAATAATTTTGATATCTTCTGGGAATGAGGGGAGGTTTTTTTTCTTTTGGCACAGATGGTCTGCCAATTTATCGTAAGAAATCTTCCAATCTAGCTTTCTTCAGGCCAATCAAACATGTCATTCTGCAAATTTCATGACTGGGAAGAAGCACTCCCTGTTTAGCTCCACAGTTAACACTTTTCTATCAGAATCAGATCACATTACTTCCATTATTTCAATGAGCATTTAAACAATTTAGTGCATGTTTAGCAACTGTTAATGTCCAGTCTAAAGCCAGCTTGTGTTACTCTCACGTCAACATTAACCTCTGGGTCTTCTTTAATTGTCTCTACAGACGCTAATACAGATGACTCACAGGTTTTTCCCATAACTGGCTCACCTAAGGTTGAATTCAACAAATTGCACTTAGTATGACGTGTACAGATGTTCGTCCTAAAAGTCTTGTAAGACTTTTAAGTTATGGTTTTTCGGCAACAGTTTTTTTTCCGTTTTCGCCACCAATTCATATATTCTGTCAAGTGTACATACAATACTCACAACATACTCTTTTCGGAATAATGGTGTCACCTTCAGTCAAGCAGAACATCATCAAACAGAGAGAGAGAGAGAGAGAGAGAGAGAGAGAGAGCTTCCTGACAGCAGCTATGTGACAGATAAACCACCTCCTCGGCTGTCGCTGCCGTCTCTCGCTGCCGTCTTCCCTCTCCTCTTGTGCAGCAGATTGACAGCAGTCTGTTGCCTTGTTCTGTGTTTGCCACCCACCAGCACAAGCTCTATTGATAACACTGACTCATTAGCTGGGACTTTGTTTCCGAATTGCCAATTACAGCACAACATGATGCTGGAGCATAACCACAGATCCGCAAAACAATATGTGTACAGCGGAGTGGTTCCTTCCTCGCCGCCGTCCATGTGTGTCAGGAGCTGGATAAACAGGGGTAATTCAGACTGCGTTAGCTTACGTTGTGGACTTGTAGAAACCTGTGTAGCCTTAATGCCGTGACTCCTTGTGTAGATTTCTGTGTATTTGTGCTTAATTGCGGCCGTGGAGGAAGGTGCGGTGCAGCTCAAACAGAGCTTCACCAGCTGTAGTTCATCCGGATCGCCAAGCGTGCTTCTAATGCTCCTCTGTGCCATCGCTGCTCTGCCAGAAGGAAGCATCTGCTCATGCAGCCAGCTGTGCTGCTTAAACCTTTCTCTACTCTATAGGTGTTCTTTTGAATTCAAGTCAGGCCAGATCATAAATATACATGGTGCCATCCATAAATACCAGCTATCCAACACCTTTTGCACTCACGCGGCCCCGTATCACCACACTGCCAACTCTGTATTTTATCTTGCGGGTTTCTGCCAAGGAGCAGACAAAGGTTTCTTTAATGGATGCTTTCCATATAGTCGATATTATGCAACACTCTTTGCACCGTCTAAGTGCTCGTAAAAACTCAGATTTCCACTGATGACTCTTGTGCCAACTCTGAAGCACTTGCACATCTGTTTTTCAGAGTGAGATTGTGAAAGTAGCACGCTGTCTGTACCGTCATTGTAGTGCTACACCCATTGTGGGTATTATTCGTGGTACTACGGCTCATTCAAAACTTCTTTGTTACTGCTGCAGCTGTGTTTCCACTGCTTTTTGTCCACTAAACTTTCTGTATCCTTGTCTAGCTTTTGTGAAGTCTTTGAATCACATTCTTCAGTTCCTCTGACAACTCTTCTCCATGTGGAGCCCCAATGCCGACAATTTCTCTTGAAGTTCTTGGACTATTGTTGGAGCCGATGGATGATCATGAAGTCCAATTCTACATTTCCTCAAATGTGATGAATAAACTATTGTATTCAATTCAATAACATGTTTTTTTTATTGCTTCAACTCACAACAAATGTTCAATCAAGCCGGAGCTTTTTTCCCCCCCTATAGTAGAATGACTAGTGTGGTGCAACAGGACCGTTTTGTACTAGAGAATGGGCTGGCAAAGCGACATTAGTCAGTACATTACTCCGGACCATTAACACCTTGAGTCTTGTGTTAAAGGGCTGTGAGCCATGTGATTTTGGGGTGTGAATAAACACCAGTCACATAGAAGTGAGGTAGCCTCTTGGACCAGAAGTAAACTGTTTTCAAGAACCCAAAAAAAAGCCCAGTTGCGTTCTACTTAAGAACTCAGTGTTAGCACATGCATGGCTAATGTGGCTAACGCTGCAATAACCTTCGATTGTACGCCCACAGGTCAGAACTGTGACGAATGTGCAATGCTCGGGGACAATCAGAAATGATGGAAACTTGATAAAAACTGATTTGAAACTCATAAACAAGGGCCGTGTGGGTTACTGTGTTCATATCGCCTTTTGCCAGCGTAACCTTTTTTTTTTTTGGTTAGCATTTTCTGATCTGAAAATAATAGTCACGATAATAAAAAAAAATGCTAATGCCATTGTATGAAGACGTTATTCATTGTGTATTATCTCGCATTTCTCCTTGTTCTTGATCTGACTGTAGTTCAAATGAATGCACGTTTTGCTATCAGCTAACAGCTTTCATCTTTTATAGAATACTGAATTATTCTTTTGACTTGTTTTTTCTGGGCCAGCTAACCAATTAGAGCAAATTTAGGATTTTTAGGAGTGGGGCCTTAAAGAGACGAGAGTAGTTCAGACAGATGGATAGAAGATGTGCTGCAGCAGAAAAATTAAACATTAAAGCATGTAACCATCCGCTCATAGAACTGAATTATGAACATTTAAATTAGCGTAATATAGGTTTTTTAAAATCCATGTTATAGTACTGAGGCACAACTATAGCCTTTCTAACCTCTGTCTGCGATTGGTTGCTCTACATTTTATTTACATCTGGATTAAAATGATCTGAGGATTCTCAACAGAATGTAAAACCTGCTTGCTTTGTTAAATCTGAATGTCCTGTTACTGCAGCACCTTATGCAGCATTTCTTCTGTTCGATGTACTTTCATTTCACATAACTGTGGATGAGCATCAGCTGGACGCCAAGGCGTGAGCTGTGGCTGATGTTTGCCGCGTTCCTCTCAGGTCAGCGTGTTCTCTCTGCCGCTGTCGTACAGCCACCCAAAGCCCATTTTGAAATGCGACTCTTTTTGCTCCTGCAGATATATTTTTAACTGTAATCACTGAGCTCTCAGCTCTGTCTGGAACGCGGCACCATCCTCTGTAGATAATGAGTCCATGAAGGTGCTTTCAAAAAAGGCTCCATGTTTCATCCTTAAAATATCATAATGTCACTGTCAGATTCAGCGCCGCACCTTGAAATAATCGCTTTCCACAGATAAGAGCATGGAGATGATACCTGCGATATTATTAGTGCTGGAATTTCTCTAAATTAAGAACACATTTCCCATGAGCGACTCTGCTGCTTAAGACTGCCTTCACTCAAAGTGACAACAGTGCATTGTGGTCAAACACTTAAAACAACCTGAGCTTGTTTTGTTTTTATGACAAGTGATGTGTTGCAGTCCTGTGAAATATGACTTCTGCCCTGTGACACCCCATCAAATGTATTGTTCCTGAAACCACATGTGAGAGCGTGTACACAGAGGAAACAGAGGATAACAATGTTTGCTTGGTCAACTTCAGAGCAGCGGTTGCTAACAAGGAGGCAATCGGTGAAGGCAGACAAGCAAACAGAGATCAGGCAGGTAGGCAAAAAATGAAGAGGAGGCAGGAGTCATAAACACTGGCAGCCAAGAATCTGAGACTGGAGCTGCTGTGTTTAGTCAGAATACAAAGCAAAGTTGTGTCTTACATCATTGGAGGGGATTCAAAAGCATGCCTGTGTGTCTCATTGATTTGCCCAACCTCAAACGGACCGACAGCACAGATATTAGCAGCTACTGATGGACTTCCCGACTGTATTTTTGTTTGTATTTGTGTCTCTGAGTGACCTCAGAACTCCCCAGGAACAGTTCTTTCTATTATTTCCATGCTGCACTTTCTCCTTTTGTTAAAACATTTTGTGAAGCGATTCATTAAAGCTGATCTGGCAACGACGGAGGAATAATAGGCGCTGGTGTGAACACACTGTGGACAGGCTCTGCAGCAAGAATCTGCAGACATAATGTGACAGCAAAAACGAGTAGATCTGTGCTTCCCAGCAGCCCCTCCCTTCAACTAACAAATAATGTTGTTTGTTCTTTTCACCATGAGCGTAATCTGTCATGTTGTCATGGATTCAATTTACACTGAGTCAGTTTATGAAAATTGGGAGAATCCAAAATCGTGTTTGCATCCATGTTGTCAGTCTTTTTATGAGTTGGCAGACACGGGATGTTTAACAACAGACTTCCGACAATACTAATTAGTGCTTAGGTACACTAATTTACTTGCTATAATAATGATTATGGTTAATATGTTTCCTGTGGTAACGTTTTGTGATGCTGTCTATTTGTTTTTTGAGAATTTGGTGTGTATAACTTATCGTCTCTACCAGCAAATTTTAAGTAAATTTCAAAATTTTTAGAAATAGTCTGCAGTGGGTTGTCAAGAATATACTTTCTTCAGCCGCATAAACAAACAATCATGAGGGAACTTGTTCATTCAAACTAAATAAAACATATAAAACCACACAGCATGTAAAACATTCACCACTGATACATATGTTTTGTGTTGTTTTCCACGGCGGCTACATGGGCATCACGTGGAGACAGACGAAGAAATCATCTTTAATTAATTTCACTCAAGGCTGAAGGCTTTCCTATTACAAAACACACACACAGCACCTGTATCTAGCCTTCTAACCTGTACGTGCCACATACCTCTTTCACCTGTTTCTTCACCTCCTGGAGTTTTTCCTTCAGCCCTTCATATGCTTCCAAGGACATGATAAACACCCAACCTGGGAGAAAGCAAGGGCTGATATTAGACTGACGAGGAAGGTGGCAGAGAATAAATGCATCATTATTACATCTATAAACTAATGTCCACTAATGGTGATTGTATTCAGTTAAATACCTTCTGTGTTTACAAAGGTCCTTCTCAATCTGCTGGACGTTTCTAGTCCATTTAAAGATCCCGTCCGGCGTCGGCGGTATAGTTCCTCCTCTCTCTGATGAGAACGCCGTCCTCCTCTTGCAGCAGCACTATTATGTCGAAGACCATTTTCTGTGTCTCGAGGGAAACTGTGGACGCTTTAAAAGAGTGATTATATTAAAATCAAATTTAACCGAAGTGAAGGCTAACTTCCATAAATGTTAATAATGTCAGTGCTTAAAAACACAAGACAGAATCGGGACACTGTGTGGAAGATTTAAATACGCTGTATGTGAACGATGATGACAGTCTCAGCATGTAATTTGTATCCGTCCTGTCTTTAATACTATGTAAATTGCAGGGGGAAAAAAATGCATAAAACCAGAATCCCACGGCCAAATAGGAAAGTCTGGACTACAAACTGCCTCTGTCTCTGGCACAAGGTTCTGTTGTAAACACCAACTGCCTCCTCCAGTTTCCGCTTTTCCTTGGAAATAAGCTCCTGTTTGGGCTCGCGGTCTTTGTTATTGTCTTTAGATGACATGGGGTACAGAAAAAAAAAAAGATAGCTTTGTAAAAAAGAAAAAAAAAACACAACACATACCACAGAAATAACCACCCACCTATGGCTCTGTACAGCTCTGTGTTTCGTTGTTTGATTTTAAGGACAAGCCCCTCCACAACCGGCTGCAGTCCCTGTTGTTTCTGGCAGTTGGTTGACCTCAAAGTAGACATTCAATTGTCAATTAACACAATTCCCTTACAGGCAAAGTACAATCCTACAGTTGAAACTTAGTATTTGTTGGCTGTAGGGGACGGGAAGGGAAAAAAACCCACCGTACCAGATGCAGCCCACTCCTTAACAGCCGTCATCCACTGCTTCGTTTCCCCTTTGAATGTCTGCAGTGCTGCTAGTAGGTTCTGAATCCACATCAACAGTCCTACCAGTGGTGCTTACCTGGTCACTAAAGTATTCTGTGGTAGTAAGCAGTTGTAGGAACCCATTAAAGATAAATGATATGTATTGCTTTAGGGGCTTTGCATAGACATGGTTGTGTCCCTGACTAACCTCATGTCAT
>NW_007578112.1:418567-470028 GCF_000690725.1 Stegastes partitus | reverse complement strand
CCTCACCGGGACGTGAACCGGCAGCCTTCTTGCTGCGAGGCAACGGTGCTACCAACTGTACCACCCTGCAGCCCATGACAACCGATGATGATGAAAATTCAGAATAAAAAGAGAAACATCATCATTTGACATCGTGAGCTACCTAATTGTCTTAAGTTTCATTAGCACAGACTGTAACGGGTCACTGTGCATTTATAGTATAGAGAAGTTGTTGCTATTGACCAAAAATACAGGCCGTGGTGTTGGTTAAAAAATCTCTGCTGAACAGAAACATAATGCAGAATATGTGCTGACAGACGAATGTTTTAAAGCTCCATCAAGCAACAACTTGCTCCTATTGCTGCAGACATGAGGAATCGTAATCTGAAGAAATGTTTGATCTGTCAGGAGAAAGAAGTGTCCTAAATGCATAGCAGTACAGCACGGGAAGACTTCTTAAGAAATCTTCTGTCGACTCTTAGATGGCTGCATAAAAATGTCCTTTTTGTCGTCCATCTAAGATCTATCATTACTGTGGCTACTAAGATTTCTTTTTTTCTTCCAACAACACAATTGGCTACAGCAACAAATGGACACAGTAATCACATCGTTGTATTTGATGCATCCTTGACCTCGTCCTCTACAGTGATGTTATCTACTCAACAGCTTGCCTGGAGATAGCGAAAAAATAGCAGATGAAATAGCCCGAGGAAACTCGAGCGACGATTGTCGCCGTCATTACTGCTCAAAGACCAAATGTTTACAGACGATCTCCCTGCTGCTGTGCCACAACAGAGAAGCCATATTGCGTCTCTGCTCCAGCTGAATGTTTTCAGCCTTCATCACCTAATGACTCAACAGCCTCCTTACTTCCCAGTTCTGTGAGAAACTCAGCAGTCAGTCCTCTCCTCTGTAAATAATGGCAAAATGAAGGCAGCTCTAAAAGGAGAGGGGTCCCCTGTGAGCCGCAAAAGCTGGTACAAATTCACTTTCCATTCCATTCATTTAAGAACTGTGAATAACTGCGGAGAATAAGCACGAGTGCTCCTGCAGCTCAGATGGATTGAGCTTTTTAACAGGGACATGATTCTGGGTCTGCTTTCTTAATATTTAAGCAAACAACACATTTCTCCAGTTTGACAAGAAAAACATGTGATGATGTTGCGCTAGCCCGTTAAAAACTGTTGGGTTTCTGTGCACACGCTACTCTTTGACTATGATCTGGACAGTCTTTGTAAACGACGGACAAACCGGTGGCCTTGGGTGGGCATGTGATTCCCCTGCATGCTGACATGGGCTGCTACACCTCGTGCATTTCCTTGTGCTGCAAGAAGCATTTTAGCATGCTGAGGAGTTGGAAGCATGCAGCATGTTTACCTTCTGCTATATGTTCCATTGACAAAACTGACTGTGGTGGACTCGAGGCCCACCAGTTGAACCTAAAGTCACATTGCGACTCCACTAGCCACAATGAAAACAACCTAAAAGAAGGTAATAGAACATTCATACGTCCAAAATTTCCTTCCAACACACCAACAAGGATGATTTCAATATGTGCTCCAACTCAATGGGAGACTTTTATTGTGAAATTTCCAGCTGCGTCATTGGGCAGCCCACGTTCTCAACATTACTTTTTGGTTTAAATCAATGGAGCCGCCGTGCTATAAATTAGAGACGTGTGCTTCATCTTTTACTCTTCTCACCTCTTCCATTCCAACCAACCCAGCTGCCTTTACAAATAACTGTGCCCCTAAAATCTGGAATCAATTCAGGAGACTTTTCAAATCCGTGTCAACATCCACTTTAGCTCCATTCCTGAGGGATCATTTATTTCATGCTACGATCACAGACCCTGCTTTAGCTGTTAAAATATTTAGAGCTTTTAAAGATCTTCGTAAGGATGACATGTTTTTGTATTTTTTTGCAAATGAATCGAGAAAATTACTTCTCTCATCCTTTAATCTCTTTTGACACGAGACATTTTGAAATTAGATTTTGTGTGGTTTTTGTTCCACACTTTTCCCTCCAAATCAATTCAGCGATCGCTCTCTTCCAACGTTTTGCAAAATCCAGTCATTTCAAAGGTTTATAACAAACCCTTGTCCTATGACAGTCTGTCAGCAGCCAGAACCAAAGCTACCTGAAAGCATGAACTGGGACTGGAGCTGGAAGATAGGGTGTTGTTTTTTTTTTTAAACAAATCACACTTATACAGTTCAAGAAAGGCCTTAGGATTCATTTTTTTAGTGTGTTTGTTCTAAACGTATCCTAGTATCACCAACAGCTGTGAATGACATGCTTCATATACTGCAGTTTAACAGCTATGTTAATTCCCTGTCTGTTATAATTGTCCTCTTTTTAGATTTACTGCTACACTGTGCTGAAAATACAGTCAGTCAATGTCAGAATGGAACATTATGGAATAAAAATAAGGCTAAGTTTTTCATTTTCTTAACATGTCTATTGGTGGTTTTATATGCTAAAAGACACATCATGAGATAAAAAGAGCATCTCAGCTTTATAACTACGGTGAGTATTTCCAAAACACTGATTCAGACTTGTGGGTTTTCATACATAGTGAACTGAAGAAACCAGTCCAGTCAAGATGCAGGATGGAGCTTTCTGTATCTTTATTCTTTTTCAGAATCAGACTCTGGTTCAAACATGTATTGCTGAATTACTCCAGTGTTAAAACTTGTGTAGTGTAGTTTTACAGTGTTTGGGCAGAATCATTGGTGAGCTGGCGTGCTCAAGCTGCATCAGTGGAGAGGGTTGGATGGAGGGACGTCATAGATCCATGCATTCTAGAGGATGACATGCTGTCCAGTTACATCAAAGTCATTTTAAGGGAAGGAAGGGATTTTCATGAAAAAACCTCTAAACACGTGTCACATCCAGCTCTTGGGTTATGTTTTTATGACTTCCTGTTCTGTGTTCTTACCCACTTTCTGTCTCATTTCCAAGTTCCTTGACAGCTTTTTACACGCCCAGTGGGCATTATCAATGTCTTGTCATTTTGGACTCACCAGCGCTGTCTTCCAGGCCCTCGTAAACGATGTGTTCAGAGACATGATCAATATTTTTGTGTTTGTCTGCCTGGATGACAGTCTCATCTTGTCCCTCAACCCCGGGTCGCACATCTTTCCTGCCGGTGTGATTACTTTCTCCGTCCTAATGTGCTCCACCTGTGGATGATTGTCTCTCCTGTCCCAGTGTATGTATACTGCATCCTTGAGTCCTACACCTGTTTGTACCACTGTGATAATACATATCATTGATACACAAAGATTAGTTTATATAAATCAACAACTGAAGGACTTTAAAGCGAGTTAAGGGGTAACCCAGACCTTTTTCTGGCATTTAAAAGACAGCCCTGATGCAGGAACCTATAAAAATTTATGTACATGTGGAAATGTAAAAATGTAGCAGAAGGAAAGTTTACTTTAATTGTATATGTAGCTATATATTTGTATGGAGTCACATTTATACGTATACAAATTGCGTGGCCATATTCATATGGCTATTGACAGAATGAAGTGCATTAGAGTTATGAGTTAATGATCTTATAGCTTTCAGAATCGTCCAAAACTTTTCTTTGGAGCCCCCAAATAGTCACTGTTTTTGTTTGTTTGTTTTGTACATGAGTCAGAGGTTCCAATAGAATTCAATTGAGAATACCTTGGAGTCCTGTTTTTGACTGATGGTGTACATTTGTCCCACCAAAAACACACGTCCTAGGAGAAAGGTAAACTTGAAAGAAATAGCAAAAGGGGGAAAAACGGACTATTCAAATAATGGAGGAAACAAAGACTGAAGCTGAGATCGAAAAATCTCCACCAAAGCCGATGGTCTACGTCACAACACAATTTAACAGCCTGACCTCCACCTCTTCACCAGTTGGCCTGCTAGTTTACATAACCTGGTAAATGTACACAATCCTGCTTACAGACAAACAGCAACAAACAAACCTACTTGGCCGAGGTGAAGGAAAAAAAACCCAGAGAAGTGGCGTAAGGATATTCTTCTCAACATGGAAACTGTGAAAAAGACACACAAACTTGAAGTACTTGCCCAGTCAGTAGTAATCACAGCAAATCAGGCTGAGAGCAGCAGCAGCAGCAGCTCAGGATTGGGTTGTTTCTGGAGGATTCAGAGAGGAGAGAGTGAGACCATCATCACCAGCACTTGGTAGGCACTCATGATTATATACCGGCAGCTGAATGGTCTTTTAGGAAGGGAAGTGCATTGTCGGCCTCTTTTAAACCTTTTCTCATATATAGAAAAAGACTTTTAAGTTGCAGAAACATATACTATACATGTTTGTACTCCTTGTTGAGGATCTTTACTCCCGAGCCTCTTATCTGAACTATTTCAACTAAATGCCTAAACTCAACCCTTATGAGGGTCAATAACAAATACAGGCCATTTAGTAGGGGGGGTGGCGGCTTTGTCAGTGGGTTTACTGTGAAACCATGTTGAATTATTGCCCTTCTGACTGATATAAGATGATCCAAATCATAGAAACACATTTCAATACACTTCGACAGCACGACAAACTGCTGCAGCCTCCAGAACGTACACACAGCTGAATAAACAGCCCTCTGAATTAGTTAAATTATTAAACAAATATATTACAACCTTTCGTGAAGCTCCGATCTAGTGCAGGGCTGGTGTATTAGACTGCATTAGTTTCAGATCAGTGTAAATAAGCTGGCAAATGAGTGTGCACAGAGAAGATCTACTCAAGCAAACAGAGACAATGCGGTTAAAGGTTCAAGTGCTATAAGCTATTTGTATTAAGGAGAAGCATCTAGTTTGGTTTACACAATATGCAAATTACCTGGAACGTTCCTAAAATGATAATAAATATTTTTGAGAAGAAATGAGATACTTTTTTTTGCTAGATGGTTGTTTGTGGCGGTACTTTTGGGGACCCCAGTAGATGAAACATTATCGAGTTTGTCAAACTATTAATAAACTATATCAATACACTATCTGATGAGTCTTTATCGTACTTGAGTGTCTTTCCAGTGCTTTAGTTCATCTGACAGATCAACTAAAACCTTTACTTGTACCTAAACTTACACAGACAAGCTAAAAGTCAACATGCATCTGTGGTTCCACCTGTTTTGAAACCCACTCCCCCAGGAGAAAATCACACGTTTTACCTACTCAAGCACTACATCCTGCTTTCACCACAGACTCTGGTGCACTTGATGCCACTTCATTATGAGCCCAGTGAAAAGCCCTGCGGTTGGCTAAAGTCTCCTGTCGCTGGCTGGATTCTCTAAACCCTGCAGACAAGAGCCAGAAGGAGCTGCAGAAGTCAATCTGCTGAGAGGTTAGTATGGAATTCTTGCCCACTAGTGCCAACGAAATACTGTCGACCCCAGCTTTATCAACTTCTTAATATTTAAGTGTAATGAAATAACACTTCACTGTCCTGCCTGAGGAGGAAACATGTCCTTGTCTTACCAATAATGACAATAAAAAGTAAAAGCAGAAAAGACCATAAGTTATTAACTTTTTGAAGCATTAATAAACTGTTTATTAACCATTTGTAAAGCCACAAGTTGCAATATCAACCCTTTATAACAATTTTCTAAGATAGTACCGAGAAAACGATGGCTTGTCTACCTCTTTAATTTATTTCAAAGAAAAATAATGTAAATTGTTTGTGAGGCACTGAAGTCGTGGTGAGGCTGTGGTGGGAACAAGGTTGCTGATAGTGAGGATAGTGGCTACCATCCATGATAACAATCTTGGCAGGCCATCTTAGTTTAAAGTGTTATCAAACTACATTTCAGTCATTTGGAATAAAGTCCAACTCAGGCTTAAAGGAAATGCAGACATCTAATCACAAACCAGAAAGGTGCCATGGTCATGGCGGCGTGCATGGATGCAGCGCCCCCCTCAGGAGACAATGAAAGTGAACGTTTTGAGTGTCTTGTTTATCCCAGATGTTCAATCTGCAAAACTTGAAGCTGGGAGACTTTGCTGGGCGTCAGGACAGTGAACGGCGCTGGAATTGCAGCAATCGGTTGTGATGTGGACAAACTACACCAACACGGAGTCCGATCGGAGACGAGTTACCCGAGAGAGAAGGAAGCGCAAACGGTACGAATGTAAACAAAGGAGGAGGACGAGAGCCGGTACCCATGCTAGGCTAAAGGCTAACCCCTCCAGACCAGCAGGACCGTCCTCCTACTCTCCAATGTCCGTTCCCTCCACAACAAGCTGGATTTTCAAGCTACATTTGCTGAGAGAAACGCTCAGAGAGTGGAGGGACTGCTGTGTGTCTGCTTTAACAGAAACATGGCTCCATGACAACATCCCAGACGGACATACAGCTGGAGGGGATGCAGACAGACAGACAGACACTAGCTCTGGGTAGCATCTGCAGCTTCACCATCGTCTCACCATCAAGTGTGTCTTTGTGTCCCTGAAGACCTTCCAGGACCTGAAGAGGTTCACCATGTTCAACGTGATGGCGGCGCGCATGGACACAGCGCCCCCTTCAGGAGACAGCGAGAGTGAACGTTTAGTGTCTTATCCCAGACGTGCATTCCATAAAATGTACTGGTTGAATGATCCTGAAGAAACGCTCTCTCATCTTGCCTGTACTACTGTGTATGTACAGTAACATGACAATAAACCTGATTTGATTTTTAGGCAAATTAAAACTTTGACCTGATAATTGTGCTGGATCGCTCAAAGTTATTATATTTCATCCTGAGAGGCCCGTGAATATCTCAGCCAAATTTTCTGACAATCCTTTAAATAGTTGCTGAGATGTTTCAGTGAGGCCCAAAGTCCTGTTTCTACTCGAATCAATAAACAATATATGAACACAAAGCGTCTCAAAAGCTCACTAGTAACGCTGCAACACCAACCTTAGTCGTGCTAATGGCCATAAAAAATGTACAAGTCACTAAATTATCACAATAACGAGGACAATAACTAATTCAGCTCAGTTAGAAAACCAGTATTATGCTGAACTGTTAATGTCAATAAGCAGCAAGGTTTAATTCTAAATAAACAATGTAGCTGATGAGAAATTGTATGATGGGCTTTTTTTTGTCTCTGGACTGTGAGTTTCAGCAGCCGAGTACTTTCTGTAAGCACTCGTTGTAAGTCACTCTGGATAAAAGCATGTAAATGGCTGCATTGTTAATGTAAATGTGCTGTATGTTAGTTTGCATTAGAGGAGGCTGACGCGTTCCAAAGCAGCCACTTATCGACATTTTAACATAATAGAGGTGCCGTGTGTCTGCTTTTACCTAAAGGCAGTACGCCGGACGCATTGTGAAATCAAACCTTTAATTCAGCTGCTGCGGCTTTCCCCAAAAAACGGTATTTGGTATAATTAGTCCACCATAAAACACTGGAGTTGCAGAAAAATGCTGCTTTACTATCGTGAACCTTTGAAGCCACATGCGGCTGTGAAGCTTTTGGAATCCGGTCACATCCTAAGTAGAGGGCAACTGGACCTCTTGTTTCTGTCCTTAAAGACGTTTCATCTCTCGTCTAAGAGGCTCTATTGGACTAGCAGGTGAGGAGTTCCCCTCTTCAACCAGTAACCCTGAGTGTATGATCACGACAAATGGAGGGAGAACCTCTTCGGATTTAAAGCCATCTCATGCAGCACTTTTGCCTCAGCGGCGGCTCCAACAGAAGGCCACGTTGACGTCACACATTTATGCAACACAACACAGCGATAACTTCACTATTTCCTCTATAATTAGGAATTATCCCGAACATAGATACAGGATCAGACAGGGCGTGTTACATCTTCCCCGTCTGAAGGAACAAGAAGCACAGAGTCACGCTTCATCAGCTACACTTAAATCATTTGGTGCACGGCTGAATTCTGAGCTCCATCAATTTCCATCCATTTTATGGCAAGATATCTGCAGCAGTGACAATGCTGCAAAGAACCGGACCTCTGGGTACCGTCAATCATATTAACTACCAAAATATAGCAACAGGTAGCTGAGTAACAATACATTTTTATTGCACCATAAGTAGCTGTAGTTTGGTAAATTCTCAGTGCTGAAACGGTAAGAACATTACTTTTAGGTGAACTTTTTCCTCCTCAAACGCTGCAGCATCTCTTCTCCGGGGCTGTTCTGAAAGTAGGTCACTTAAATAACCAAAATGTACTCAGATTAGTCTTTGCACGACGGATAATTAATAACATCAACTTTAAAAAGAGAAACTAAAGTGTTTCAGTGTGCAATTTCCTCCCTCTCACACAGGCAGACAGAGTTTCTGGCCTCTCTAATACGGCAGCATAACTGGATTCCTCAAATTCCATTTCGGTTTTTGGTTTTTGTGTGTCATCTCTAGATTTTTTAGCGTCCCCCATCCGAGGTACCGCCGCTTCCTTTCTACTGTTCGGCGCCCAAACAGGAAGCCTCTCCTGTCATTCTCTTTTGGCTTTGTCCTGATAAATATTCATGCCTGTTCCGAGCCATATCCTATAATTTCGCTATGGTGAAAATGTCCTTTTCAATCAGACAGGAGTGCAGTGAAGATCTCATTCTTCCGGTAACGGTAATCCTGTCTGAATGGGGCTTTAGATGCAAGCATCCTGAAGTCACTCTGCTAGCTGGGCTACTCAAAATTACAGACATAAAAAAAGAAAGGAGAGTTTGCTGTTGGTTCCTGGGTATTCTTACAACTGGGGGATTATACAAAACCATGCGCTGCTCTCAAAATTTAATTTGCTCGAATCCTAATGGCCAAAACACAACAACAGAGCACAAAGCAAACCCGAACGTCGATATTTTGTTTATTCTCATTCTGAGAGGGAGTTGCTCGTTTGTTCTTCCTTACATATTGACCCTGCTTACCTTTCCTGTGTCTTTTCCATAAATCTATAAGCAGACATTGCTTAAGTTCCGACTGAAACATCAGTCAGTCGAGCAGTTCTTGTTACTGAAGCTCATCATCTGTAATCTTGTTATAAAGTCAGAATCCAGTGGGTCTGCTCAGCATTTTATTTATTTTTTACATGATGCGGAGAATGACAAATGCTTAACTGTACAACCCAGACAGTACTTCTTTTTGTCTCTTTCTCACACACCTGTATTGATGGACAAACCACCTGTATGTTTGGGTTCACTTTCAAAATAAGAGTCCATATCTAGTAACACAGCTTAGTGAGCTTGTAATTTGGATTTTTTTTCTTTATTCCATAGCCCACAGAAAACACTGCTACTTACAGGGAGTCAAAGGGACTCTGTAAAGTAGATCACACATTTAAAGTAAAAGTTCATAGACGTTCAATGGAACTGATCAGTTGGCTTTTCAAAATAAAATGTTCTTATACACATTCTTGCTTTTATATAAATACAGCAGGACATCAAGCTGCACCGGCACAGTCACAATTCCCTCAGAAATGTTCTAGTTGTAATTATAATCAGTGTGGAAACATCTGCATTCATTGCTTTTTTGTGTGTGTCATTTATTCAGGTTTTTATTTCAAATTTCTCACCTATGTGTCTTCTTTTGAAAAACCCAGTGAAATAAAGTTTTTTGTTTCCTCACCCGATCTTTGAGTTAATTGTTCTACACATTATTAGATCAACACCTGCCATGAACACAGAGGTTTAAATGTAATAAAATCTGACTTTCATACAGATTTTGATCTAAACCAAACACTGTTCTCAGGTATCTTTTTTTAATCCATTGATTTAATGACTTGTTCTATTTAACATTTGAGTCAAACTATTTTAAAGAGTGAAAACTGAATCAAGTCCGCGCTGGTCCAGTCTCTCCAGTGTGATCATTTGCTGCCTCGATCTGTTTTTTTTGGAAAGAAACATCATTCAAAACTGCTGCTTATCAATTTGAATGCATCACTACAAATTCTGCTTGTACATCTTTATAAATGCATTTTTAAAAATACTTAAATAACTGCGTCGGCCAGCCAGAGGCTCTGCCTGTTCTTGACCCCAGTGAGGAGGTCTGTTTGTAGAACTGTTGTACTGATGGTGCTCTTCCATGTCACTGCAGGGCTTCGTCCCACTGCTTTACCTCCTACCTCCTACTCCACATTAAAACACTGACTTATTATCATCCTTTTAATCTGTTTTCTAATCGAGTGTCTCTTCCACTCTCCAGAATGTGAAGTCAGTAGTTTCTGCACACGGCGAGCTTGTGTAACTGCTTGTGGCGCCACATTTCTCTGCTTGCACAACGAGAAATGTGACGCTGCTGCCTCGCCTGTGCTCCGCCGCGAGAACATTAAATTAAAAGCAGATTGTCATGGAGGGTTTGCACGTCGCACATCCTATTCAATCACTCGGCAATAATGTGTTTCTGCTCGGCTCGCTCAGCGCGGGGTGGAGGCTGCGCGCCGCCGCCGCTGCCGCTGCCAGAGATGCTGTGTTTGGGAGGAAGGCTCACTCAGGGAGGCAGGAGGTGCTGCTGCAAACAATGGCATGAAGCCAGGGGCAGTTAGTGTTCTCAAAGGTGCACCATAATGCCACGGCTCCCTCTTGGCGTAACATAAAAAAATATAACTGTTCAGGATAAAAAAGGTGTTCTAATTCACCTGCTTCTGGAGGTATTAACACATATTTCCTTAGAATTGTTGTCTGATGATAATAAAAAAAAACTAATTCTGAGTCGTATCTATAAGCAGGATGCATGTATGTGGATATGTATGTATGAGTGACTGTGTGCATGTATGTAAAAATAATATTTAGCATAATTGCGAGACACAAAATGTTTTCATGCACTGGTGAATTTTGAGATTGTGTGAAAAGAAAACGTCTTTATTCCTAAAAACAAGACAAAGATGGAGCATTAATTTACAATTGTGATCTTTTGCACTGCCCATAATCCAAATCGATATTCGTCTCTCTACGATCCTTTTCTCTCCACACTTCCAGGCAACTATCTGCCCTTCCTGAGCCTGGTTGTGCCAGACGTTTGTTTTTTCCCCCACTGCTGACAAAGAACTTCTTTAGAGGGAATCTTTAGATTTGTAGTTTGTAATAATAAAACCTTGTACGGTTTTGACTTTATTATGAGAAGTGCCCTGAGATGATGTTGTGAAGTGGTGCTATATAAATACAAATAAAGTGAATTCTGTTTTCTTGGTTTTGTCCTCTGTGTTGTAATATCTGCTTGTCAAATTAAAACTTCTCTGTTGAAAGATGCTGCTAAAAATAAAATAAAATGTTATTAAATTTAAAATTTAAGTTGTGGTAATAATAAGATTTCCCCCCTCATTCATTCAATGTAAATATATTGATCATTTTAGTTATTTTTTTCATTTGAAATTTCTATTTTTTTTTATTTTCAGACCACTTTGTGTCCAAAATACACATTTATATTTTGATTTTGCCACACTTTGTTTATTGTGCTCACTCACTGCACAATACAAACATATAGGTAAGGGGGGGATTTCATATGGATATCTATTATTTAAAAAAATAAAAATAAAAAAAATAAAAAAGTACCAGTGAACCAGTAAATTGTGGTTTCAAATAAATTTTTTTTTTACAAAAATAAAAAATAAAAAAAGTCTTTTTTTTTTTTTATTTATTTTTTTTAAAGGAAGCTGTAGTTCTGTTAGTTGTGGTATAAGAATCACCTGCTTGTTACGCCAAAGCTTTTTTTTTTTTTTAAGAGTTAGATTATTTAGTTCTCAGTACACATAAAATAATCATAGTGGATGACTTTAATATCAGTGTAGATGCTGAGAACGACAGCCTCACTGCTGCATTTAGTTCATTGTTAGACTCAGTTAGCTTTTTTTTTTTTTTTTTAATAATATCAATAAACCACCTCACTGCTTTCATCACACCCTCAGCCTTGTCTTGACACATTGCATTGAAACTGAACATCTGATTGTATTGCTCCCAAACCCTGTTTTGTCTAACCGTGTTTTATAACATTTAAATTTACACCGATGGTCTGGCGCCGTTGGTATAAAAAATTCCATTACAGTACATGTCTGTGTGATCATGCAGTAATTACTTTAAGAAAATTGCTCAGTTACTTCCACCAGTGCCGTGTGCTGATACAATACAGAGCAGCTACCTCAATGTTAGTCGCTCACAGGTCAGTGATGTCGGACGGCAGCCTCACTGTACATGTCATCCAACGCTGCTGCCTCTGAAAAAGAAGGCAATTAATCAAAAAAAGAGTCGCTTCATGGTAGAAACTACAAAGGTGTATATGACAGCAGCCTTCATGAAGACTGGAAAGGCAGCGGTGCTTCACTAATGTGGAAGAATTTCACTTAGCCTGGAAGTGTAGTTTAATGCCATATTTAAAAAAAACAAAAAACCCTGTAGCACAAGAACAGCCCATTATGAATCTCTAACAGAGGAAAACGAGAACAATCCCAGGTTTCTTTTGATATAGACTCACAGCTCTGTGGCGCCTTGCATTCCTGTAGCTCTGGTTAGTAGTGACCTTGAGATCTTTTGGTTTTTTTTCTTTTTTACAAATAAAATGTGAACAATTTGAGAAAAAAATCCATCACAGGCTTCCTACAGTTGTGTTGTCACCTGATTTAAACTTGTTTCCTACAGAACTCAACAGAAACCAGCACCGAGCCCATTCAACTAGACTGCTCAAGGACAGTTTTCCTTTAATTAGCACTTCCTTATTAAATCTGATCAACCTCTCTTTATTAACAGGCTTTTGAGGTTGTCGTTTTAAACCTCCATTCTAAAAGCCCACTCTTGATCCAGATCTTTTATTCCACGGCAGAAATACATCCAAAAATCCTTGAGTAAGCCGTCGCAAAGCAATTATGTGACCATCTGCACAGAAATGGCTTATTTGAAGAGCTGATCTTTGCATAGCCTCAAACAGTCAAACTCGTCTCTTTTCCTGCTAAACCTCGGCGCTGACGGAGTTCATCGCATTTTATTACAGCGACTGGGACGTGTCATTGGGATTACAGGAACCGCAGTAGGCTGGTTTAAATCCTACTTATTAGATAGATTTGAGTTGGTTCATGTCAACGGGTGTCCCTCCACACATTCAAGAGTTAGTCATGGAGCTCCCCAAGGCTCTTGTCTAGTCACCTTGCTTTTCTTTTAAGCAACACTACCTAAACTTTCACCGCTATGCAGACGACACCCATATTTACATATCTATGAAGACAGATGAAACAAATCAGTTACTCACTTCAATCTTACAGTTAGGATTGGCTCAGGGACCATCTTTTCGTTATGCTGCTATAAGTCCACGCTGCTGGAGGACTTAACATTAGCATTTTGCATTTCTTCTCTACTCTCCATAAAATTTATATGCCACCTTTGCACCTTTACGTCTTCTCTGGCTTGTGTTTTGTCCTCTCTACGGGTATTTCTGGCTCCACAGCTGCATGCTATCGATCTCCAGTTATTGGCCTCACCAACCTCCCCAGTAGCTATCATTCTCCAATGTGTTGTCTAGTTTCCCTTTGTTATACTTTTTGTTTTCTCCCCTTTGACCCTCATGCGAGCCCTCCCAGAGCCTGGTCCTGCCAGAGATTTGCTCCTGTTAAAGAACGTCCTCAAAGGAAATCTTGGTTTCCCTCTACAATAAAACCGTGTAAGGTTTTGACCTTATTATGAGAAGTGCCCTGAGATGATGTTGTGAACTGGTGCTACACAAACACAACGAAACTACAATGAATTCTGTCTCCTTGGGTTTGTCCTCTGTGTTGTAATGTCTGCTTTGTCTGAGACTTTTTTTTTTATTGAAAGGTGTTGTACAATTACAGGTATCGTTATTTTAATAATAACATTATTTTAATCTCCTTTATTTGATGTAAAGACATACAAAATTTCAAGTTAATTCCATTTAAAATTTCAAACCTTTATTTTTACACGAGTTGTTTTTGTTACTTCTGACGGGAAGTTGAATTAATTCCTTGCTTGGAGTTTAATAAAGTCATTCAATAGCATTTCTACCCAAGATGCAGTGCATGTCGATGAAGGTTAATATTGAATCAGGCCCCGACTGCTGTAAGCTCGGAACCGAACAAAGTCAACAGACAGACTCACATATTGTCTTTGTATTGCCTTTGGAACAAAATGTCTTGAGCAGGTGAAGCTGGAAATTCTCGAGGCTTCTCTGTTATGTTTATTTAATAGGTGTCAGTGGGTGGTGGGTGATATTCATTGCACATATATAAAAAAATATAAGGTGTTATATTCATGACTTTTTTCTGTAATATTTCAAACAAAGCCAGAAAAATATTCAATGTAATTTTTAAAAAATTTATTTTACAGCTGGGTAACAAATGCCCATTTACAGAAATGTATTAAACAACAGTAAATGTAGAAGCTCAAAATTTAAATTTTGTAACTACACCAGTCCGATAGAATGAATGCTGGATATCATACAGATGTCTTTTGTACATTTATTTTCCCCTCTAATCAGCAGACAACATGGCAAAAATAAAGGACATACAAAAAAAAATTCCAATTATGTTTTAAAGTTTTCCAAAAAAAAAGTGCCTCTAATTAGACAGACTCAAACAACAAGTCTCAGGCTGGCTTCAGTTGATAGACTGGTCCAAATATGCTAGCCTGCAACAACAACGCATTAAACCGTCGACACAAAAGCACAAATATTTCAAACAAATGAAAGTTAAAAGTCACAAATTACCGTGTGTGGCTCTCAGCTGATGAGTTATTTTTGGGCTGTGTGGTTTTTTCTTCATAGCAATGTAAACATTTTCCCTCGGCAGCCATGTTGCCTCTGACCTGTAATCCCACAGGTGTGCCAATTAACTGCTGTCACGTGACCTGTGACGTTCTTCCTCAAATAATTTTTTTTAAACCAAAAATCAATTTAAGAATTTTTTTCGTTTTTATTGTATTGTTAATCTATTTTAATGACCTATGAATTCAAACACTTGTGAAATTATGATAGAATATAAATCTAAAAAATACATGTATTTTTGGACAGCAATAGATTTATTATGTTTTTTTTTTTTTTCTTATAGAGAAAATGTGGAGCAGAGCAGCACTGCACGGCAGCACTGATCGTATATGACTGGGGAGCGTGGAAACAACGCCCCTCGCCATCAGAGTGGAGCTCTTCATTTCCTCCTCCTCCGCTGTGACGCTGAAGCAGCCGAGCGGCTGCCGGTCCGCTGCCTTCATTCCGCCCGACTGGCTGCGTGCTGCACAGCGTCTCAACCGGGAGACAAGAGAACGAGACGGAGAGGGCTCGAGGAGCGAATCTGCACCTGGACTGTGGATTTAAGGACCGAGGCGAAGGGAAAGTTGACACCGTCACTGCTGCGACAGGGAGCCGCTCCACACTGCTGTCCAGTTATCAAAGGTAAACCAGAACCAGCCTGACCCATCCTTTTTACGCGCGGTAACCACATAACGGGGTCGTTTTTTACGCACGGCGCCCAGAGATGTGGTGAAAGGGGAGTGAAGATTTATTCCTCCTCAGTCGGTGGTCATCACACAGCATCACGACAAATGCTTTTTTTTTTTTAGTATGTCTGTGAACTGCATCCACTCAGTCGTACAGAAACTTCAGTCAGTCTTATGGTTCTCTGCTGGGCGGGTTCTCCAGTGACAAGCCTCACATTCACTGAATTAATGCGGGTTCACATATAACCTGCATCCTCGGAGGGGATATTTTTTGGATCGTTGGTGCTGCCACAGGGGCTCATGATGATGCACGAACACCGATGGCTGATGTGTTCTTTGCAGAGCTGTTGTGTTTGCATGTATGTGTGCAACTGGAATGAGTCTGTTTGGAAACATAGCGCGGTTTGTGGGTTTAAGTGGTGTGGCTCTCCATGTCTGCTGGTGTCTCTGTGCAATCTCCCTCTGCATGACATTCCTCTCTCTCTCTCTCTCTCTCTCTCTCTCTCTCTCTATTTCACATCTACTTTCTCTCCCCCTTTTCTTTTCTCTGTTGTCCGGGTCCCTGAGCTTTACTGACATCTTTCTTTTTTTTTTTGTACAAAACAGAGTCTTCCAGGCAAAACATCTCAAAAAATTCCCCACTCTCCTTCTCCATTACTTTCTCGCTTTGCATGACTGTTGGTGTTCCTGAGGGCAGCAGAAGTGTCTCATTCCCAACAGATGTTCAGGCTGAGGTTGAGAAATGCATCCGTGGCATGAGAGAAATAGCTCAGTAGGATGTGTGATTGTCAGCAGTGAAATTTGAAAAAAGCCCGTTTCCAGGTGCGGGATAGGTAACATCGCTGTCCTCATCAGTGTGTTTGAGTGCCAGGCAGCCTTTTCCGTCACAGCTTCGTGCAGACATGACGGGGACGGAGACGGCCACAGTGAGCAGTGACTGATCGAATGACGAATATTGCACGAGATCAGAGTTTCTTTTCTGCAACATGGTGGACGAACATGAGTGTGTTCAAGAAGACATTTTGTTTTCTCTTCTTATTTCTTTAATAGGACATTTTTCCAAAACACTAATCTTGTGTGTGCCTATCCATTGATGCGATTACATGCAAATATCTGTGTGTTGTGTATGTAAAATGTGCACAAATCAAAGTTTCTCGCTTGGTCACCCATCCGTATGATGTTTGTTTGTGTGCTAAAAGACATATAGTCAATAGAAGAAGCCGTCAAATCCACAACTGAGCGTTTTCGCCTCAAAGCTGCAGGATACAATCCTCACAAACATGCATTCAGACGTCCTTGTTTTTCGTATGCAACAAACCAAAGGAAACAATTCTGTCAACTTGCAATCGGTTTCTGGTTCAAACACGTGTGGCTGAACTACTCCAATATTATCACTTGCCATTTCAGAAAGTAGAGTAGTTTAACAGTGTCTGAGTAGAGTCACAAGTGAGCTGGTGTGCTCCAGCTGCTGTGAACTGGAAGGTTGTGAGTTGCGATAGAGCAAGGAACTTCATAGATGTCTTGAAAGAGCAGCTGTGTAGAGTTCCAGCTAAGCCGTTTGAAGGCAAGAAGGGATTAATTTAATGGGAAAAAATAAGTCTAACTGTCGGCAAAACAAAACAATTCAATCATTGCTCAGATTGCATGATGACCTTGTGCAGTATCCAGATCAGAGGCTGAACTGTGTGATAATACACCATCATAAATGAAGAATTACAACACGTGTTTATATATTTTGCAACATGATTGGTTTTGCATATCGATATGTACGAAAATATATGAGTTCGACACACAGGGATGAGTTTCTAGGAGTGAAATCAAAGAACAGAAAGAGACTTGAAATGAAGAAAAATGTCCCTGCAGGGGTAATAAAGTATATCATTTGTATTGTTGATCAGAGTTGTGCTGTATGGAAAACGATACCTAAATGTTTTGGTCTGACCTGGTGAGACTGCTGTCGCCACATTCACACAAGACTGACCACAGTGTTCATCAGACACACACACATTTCCACACTGCCTCCTTGTCTTTGCTGTTGACTCCACATTATTTGGCTGTGACAAGCAGTATAGCAGCTAGAGAGCTAGCCGCGCGCGTGTGTGTGTGTGTGTGTGTGTGTGTGTGAGAGCGAGCATCGGTGCATGTGATTGGGTGGGTGCAATCTTTTTGCTCTTTGTGTCTCTTCTGTGGCAGCATGTACCTGTGTGTATGATCGGCGTTGACCAATGAGGAGCCTGAAGGCCTCACCTGTAATAGACCCCATTAATATGTAAAACCCTTCATGTCTATTTTTATTGCTGTTACATAATTCAGAAAAAGTCTCAGCCGCTGTCACCTGGTCGTCCGCCCGACTCCGTCGCTCCGTCCTCCTGCAGGTTCCTGCAGCAGGAGTGCTGTGTCAGTGTGTGTGTTTGAGAGAGAGAGGGGAGATTTATCACCTTCCTAACCATTTCATCAGGTGAAGCTTGTTTTCCCTCTGATGGAACTTTGGCCTTCAGGCTCAGTTTGAAAATGCTGAGATGATAAAGATTCATCGCTGATGGGAATTTAACAGTGGCACAGCACAGGTCCAATTCATTCCACGGATGATTGACGGTATAATGCGGGAAAGATTTTAATTCGTTTCCACTTATTCTGTTTGGCAGCGAGTTGGATGCAGCATGAGAGTGTCCGA
This sequence comes from Stegastes partitus, assembly GCF_000690725.1. Taxonomy (NCBI): domain Eukaryota; kingdom Metazoa; phylum Chordata; class Actinopteri; family Pomacentridae; genus Stegastes; species Stegastes partitus. The sequence goes on along the minus strand of NW_007578112.1, from coordinate 452,022 downwards.
CTCCTCCCTGGGTCGAAACAGCCACAGAAACACATTGCTGAGGTTTGACAATGGCTGCATTTATTCACAACACGTTCACCAATCTGAGGATTTGGGAAGATCACCTCAGCTAAATCAACAAACCAAAATGCAATACCGCCCTGTTTAAGGTGACAGGAGAAAACTAAGTAAGAGAAAATCCCTACACATGTACAGATCAACTGAGCATCCACATGGCTAAAGCTACAGGTGGACATGCTTGATCGGTTGGGTGAAGAGGGACACGATCCCTTCTTTTGTTGTCGCCGGCCAAGAGCAAGTCATTCACAAGCCGGCAGCTGTTTCACCTCGCGTCCGCATTCACACACTCACACCTGAAGTACGTCAAGTCATCATTGGGGAGAGTAAACAGACTGGTTACACAACAAAATGATATGACCGCAGTGACAACAGTGACACGGAGCCATGCAAGAAAATTAATGATGCTAAATAATGAATCTCCTCAACTGTTTCCATGGTGATGCATTATTGGCCATGAAACAAAAAGCCTTTTTTTTTTTTTTTTTTTGGGAACTGGGAATTCTGGGAAATGCACAAAACTTGTCCAACGCTTTGGAAACAGTCAAACACTTGATGTTTTATGGGCACAAAATGGCTCGACAGCAGCCCTTATAGAAGTTCAGCCATTTTAAATTGAATGTGCCACTCTGCACAGTTTATTTTTTTTGCCATTTCCTGCCCTCATACTTTAACAAACAACTTGCGTGCAACTTCAGATTTGCTCTGTGTCATGTAAAGATCTTTGCAATGCAGAGTTACTACGAGGGAAGCTGCAGTCTGGGTGTTTTTTTTTACAGACTGGCACTAACCTAAGCCTGATCCTTTGTGCCTGCTGTCACACAGGGGTTGTGAAGGGAGAGCTCAACTTGTGTCATGACGCTAAAGATGCAAATTTTACATAATTTTCTTAGTCAGAAATCAGCAGCGTTATCAGTCAACAATCAGTTAATTGTGGCTCGGATTTGCATCGTTGCCTTGCAGCTAGAAGGTCGCCAGTTCGCGTCCCGGTGAGGACACCCGGGATCTTTCTACGTGGAGTTTGCATGTTCTCCCCGTGCAGCGTGGGTTCTCTCTGGGTTCTGCAGCTTCCTCCCACACAGTCTAAAAACATGTTGAGGTTAATTGGTGATTCTAAATCGTCCGTAGGTGTGAATGTGAGCATGCTTGGTTGTCTGTCTCGAGCGACCCCAGTGAGGATTAAGGATAGATGGATTCATCACAGTGGTCATTAGAGCTGTGCTGATCTTGCTGCTTTAGTCAACGGACACATGATTACGGCTGCTTTACTGCTAGTGTATAGGAATACTGCTCTAACTAATCACAGCTTGTCTGAAACTCACAAGCTCTGACCAGATGTCATTAGGTGTCTTTGCTAGTTATACCCACTCAATGCTCTCGTCTTACCAACATCCCATCGTCGACATGACCGCCTCTTTGGTTCGCTTAAACATTGAGAAGCTCCAGCGAATCTAAGATATGTTCTCTGACATGCGTGTAGAAAATACAGGTCTTTTGAAGCCCTACTTTCTCCACACTACAATCCACACAGTGCCCTACAGAGCTGTACATAAATGCTTTTGTTTTTTTTCTGATTGCATTACAGAGCGATTCAGTTAACAAGCACTGCATTGTTTTCCATAACTTCAGTGTACTTGAAGCGCGTATCATCTAGGAAAATGGTTTTGGATTCTGTGTAGGCAAAATGCTGAATATTAAATGAGTCAGATCAGATCGGGGCAAAAGAACTTGTGCCTTCTCGCTAAACAAGTTTCTCTAATAAACAGAAAGCTGTTGTAACTTAAATATACATCGCCCCATTTGCCGTAAATTTTCTTACACGTCGTAGTGAGATCTGAGCGTCATATAAAAGTTTAGACTTCTTGAAGCACTCTTGTGTGATTTCTAGATTTCCAGAAAAGTCTGTGTGTTATTTCAAAAGAGGCTTCTTTCAGGATGATCAGTCACATCTGGCTCCACTGCACACAATAACAGTGCAGCACTGAGAAGTCACAATGAATAGAAGCGTGTTGAAACTCTCCCCTGTTATGTCTGTGTATCCTCAGATAATCAGGCATAAATAATGTAATATATATTTGTGAGCTGCTGCTTTGCATAAACGCAGAAGGTTACAGTGAGGGTGGCGATGCTATTCTCATGAAACACATCTTGAAGTTAGGCTGTTTGATATTAGTAGAATTGAATTAGTTGCTAAGGTAACCCTTTGGCTGTATTTTTTTTAGATGTTGAAATAAAATCCTGAGCCAAATGGTGGATGGAAATGAAACAGCACTGCAGTATAGTACAGTGTAAATAACACAATTAAAAGTATGGAACAATCATTGCACCTGCCTCCATTTGTGTCTCTATTTGCGTCAGTGTCAGTCTGATTCACCAGATGCAGATTGCAGGTATAAGCTTGCCACTGGCCGTACATTTCACGTGGCTCCCCTTCTGATATCTACTTGCTACTATTTGCAACCAGCTCTTTATTTTGCAGCAGGATCATGCAACAAGGCTGCTACCTTTTTTATTTCTGTTTTTATCCCCTGTTAGTTGGTTGAAGGAACATAGCAGTCATTTTTATAAGAAATAAAGAAATACAAACAAGTGTTTTTTCTCCTACAGCAGAATACCAGATGATGCAAGACTGGTGAAGTGTAAATTAGGCTTATTTTGCATGAAGGTTAGTTTTCTCTCAAGGTCTTAAATTAAAGCCTTTCAAGCTGAATTCGAAAACTTTTTGTGAGCTGCCAAATTGTTATACGACCGGTATAACTAGAAGCCAAAAAAACCCCCCAAATAATTAAATGTTGCTTTCCAGTGACTTCAGTTGAAGGACATGCTTGGATGTAGTAGAGCCACGACAATGCCTGTAGACTCTTAGTCTTGTCTATCTGGGGCGTTATGCGACTATACTGTGATGAAACGTACAGAGGTCACTAATGAGGCTTAGGCCTTGTCCACAGGTAGCAGGTGTCTCACAAAACAGATATTTTTCTACGATGTTTCCTGTCATCCACACGAAAACGCAGATTTACGGCATTAAAACTGATTCTTTCAAAAACCTCCGACCAAAGTGAAGATCTGTGAATCCTCCATTTATGCGTCTGCATGTGGACGTCAGTAACCAGGTTTTAGGTTTCGAAACGTCACCGCCTGCGACACAATATGTTCTTTACATCACATAGCGACCTGTGGTTACATTTGGAAACAGCGTGGACGCCCTCAGAACTGTGTTGTCTCTGGTCCAGGCCCAGATACCGCTCCACGTACAAGAACACAGGCGAAGAACAACGTTAAGGACGGTTACTATTCCACGTCCGAGGCATGTTCTCCATCAAAGACATCGATGCCGGTTTTGGGTCAGACTGGGACGCACTGCCAGCTGGTGGGAGAACTTTGAGACGGAAATCGTGCTCCAGGAGGAATGGCGTGACGATTTCCATATGTCCCGGTTGTCGCTCCTGTCGTGGGAGTTATTACATCCTCACGTAGAACATGAATGCGCTTAATGATGCACTCATGGGGTTAGTTAGTTAGTTCTAAAAACAAGGTGGTGTGTACGTAAGTCTTTTTCTAGACGGAGGGGGGAGGATTTTCGGTTTTACAAAAACCCAGCTACGTGTGGACAAGGAACAGATTCAACCCTTTTCTGACCGCTAGTCCTTCAAAACAACTGACAGCTCTTCCTGTTACATGGGAATATAGAAGAGAAGCAGACGGCAGCATCACAGAACTTGCCAGAGCAACAAAAACCACAAATAAAAAAAAATGACCTTTGACATCTGATGACCATCAGTTCAGCAGCTCTGCCTGCTCTTCCCTGGACTCGCCGTATCCGTTTAGAATGAATGAATGATCTTGTTGTGCACTCAGAGTGAAATAGGTTTGTCTTAAATGTTTTCACAGGGTTCCCGTTAAACCTTTACTGAGGGCGTTACAGTAAAGATTAGAAACAATGAATACCCTACAAGAATATATGCCTATTAAGTTGTCTAACATAACTATTATTCATCCAGACAAGCTGTGTACGAACGCTTTCTTTTTTATTTATTTCCTGTTTAGAGTAACTGCTGTGGGGAGTGGTTATCGAGGGACGGAGAGCGGTTGCACACAAACAAACACACAAACACACACACACACACACACGCTCCCAGGATGATTTGACAGGAGAAGAACAGTACATTTTCCGCACTGGCGACGCTGCAGCTACGGGGCTGTTTGCTGCAAACATTTCAGAAACAACAGAGGTTACAAACAGGTTTGGATTTGGTTGCATAAATTACAGATTGTGCTTCCTTGTTGGGTCGGGGGGGGCTATAAAGAAAGCAACAAAATGCGTTCTTATACATATTTATAGCTCGTCTGTGTGACCTCTGATGCTTTTTAACATCACTTGACGTCGCTCCACTTCCATGTATTTACAACCGGAGTCGTCTGGGCGTACATGCATTCTGCCGTGGCCTCCTAAACAAATCCACTGCACCACGGCACAGGCTGAAGGCTTCTGTTACTACACAGCAAGGACTGTCATGGCTCAGGTGCTGGAGTGGGTTGTCCACTAATTACAAGGCTGGCAGCTTCTCCACGTGTTGAAGTGTCCTTGGGATTAACACCGTACCCCAGTTCTCATGTTTGTCCCGGCGGCGACTGAGCATCTCGCATGGCAGCTCTGGCGCCGCTGGTGTGTGGGTGTGTGCGAAGGAGTGAATGAAAATCACCTTGTAAAGAGCTTTGGAGAGCGTAGGTAAGGTTCAAGGATGGTTTATAAGGTGGACCATATACCATTAAATGTATACCGGCACCACTGTAGGGTAGGAATCGACCGATATGGGCTTTCTGGGGTCGATATCGTGGCAATTACTGGCAATCAAGAAAGGCCAAAACCTATATATTTGGACACGTATGTTACATCATTCATGTCTAGGCTTCTGTAAAATAGAATTGGGAGTTATTACATTAGGATGCTGTCCTCTGTACATGTGGGATTGGTTGAGATTGATCAGTTGATCTACTCTGTTTTCTTAATCTTTTACTGTTCTGTCACTTTAATTGTCAACTAAGGTCCACATCTTACAGAATTATCAATTATGCTGCTTCAGTGATTTCGAGAGTTGTTTCACCTTGAATGTGTTTGAACTGTGGAAGGTGGCCAGTGCACCTGAATCAAGCCTCCATGCAAACTCCCAGTCAGATCCAGAAGTTTTAACCCCCGCACCGCTGCGCCCTCCTGTTTTCATCCCACGCTTTGCTAAAAGTCAAACCCAACAATCTCAAGAGGAAAAGCACGTAAGCGTTTATTTTGTAACCTTTCTGCTTCAAATCTTCTCCTCTAATCTTCATTCCATCACTGCTCTAACAGTTCATGCAGCTGTTAAATGAGGCAGACATTAGACATTACCTTCCAATTGCCAGCTGAATGAAGGAGCACTTAAATGAAGATTAGGAAGGCTAGCTCATTAGCCACTTCTGCCATATTAGTGTTCGACATGTTGGAGCTGATCCCCATAGGCGCTGCAATCACACTTACATTTATGTACTTAAGTAATACCGGATGAGATTAGTGGACCACCAACATTACAAATAACCAGTTACATATAATGAACTACAGTGAGTCTTAAATTGCAAAGTGTTGGGAGAATAAGTTGAGTTTGACGAGCCTCATGGCTGGAGACCACTGGTGCAGGTACTGGTCAGTGGATGGAATCCAAGGTTTTCAAACTGCAAGGGGAAGCACAAAGGGAGAAAGGTAAGCATACTGTATGAGGTAGAAGGGACAGGTGCCCAATATTGCTGTAGAAATAATGGGAAGTTACGCTGATGAGCCAAAACATCTTGGCCGCTCGCAGCTGAGGAGAATCGATCGGCTTTGCATATGCAATATGTATTATACGCTCACATCAGTGTTTGGGATGTATGGTAAAGTAAGAGAACAGTCAGTTCTTCTAAGCAGCATGCTGCATGTGGGAGAAATTGGCACATGTGAGGATGTAAGGCAACTTTGACAAAGGCCAGATGATTACGCCAGACGGCTGAGTCTGAAGGTGGGAAGCTCCAGGGCATCAGACAGTTTTCTTAAAAGGAAAAGAAAAAAAACAACATAAATCAGCGAGAGGATGTTTAGGGATGTGTTGGAACAACTCTGATTCCTGGCAGCTCTAACTTACTGGAACTAAAGGTCCCATATGATAGCCCTCTTTTTTTAACGAGTCTCACATGTCCCCTGGATGCGTATTTCAGGTTTGAGCTCAAAATACTGCACAGATTATTCTCTCTGCCATGTCTGTGATACTCTTGGTTTTAGCCTCGTTCAAAACGATGTTTCAGTGGTGTAGGTTTAAATCCAGCTGAGGATTGGTTCTTTAGGTTTGCTATGTATAAAAGCCTGTTTTTGAGACTGTCGCCGGTTCCCTGCGGTTTTAAGGCAGAAATGTTCAGCCGTGGCGTCGACTCCTTATTTCCCTGATGACATGTCTTCCAGCATTTAGAAAATACCATGTGGACATTGGAACAAGGTAAAACACCGAAGCACTGACCCTGGATTATATAAAACATGCTCATGGACACCTGTGGACACCATAGTTGTCCGTGAATATGAAAAGTACAACCCTGACGTTAGGCTGGTGATTAGAGAGGAGCCAAAAGGAGGAGAATAAGCCAGCCAGTGGTGTTGTTTATCCTGTTTTGACATCACGACAGGCGGCAAACCTGAGTGGCTTTTAGGTAGACACACTTTCTGATCTTTGTAGAGAGGAAATAAAGTAGTGGATGGTCTTTTCTCCTATTTTGTGGGTCTTTCGACACTGGGGACATCCAGTTGTCTGTGAAGATTCTCAGTCATCCAGCTCATGGTTATTCTGGTAGATTAATCGTAAATAAAAGTCCAGTTTCTACGATTAATCAACCGGGACATCCGATTATGTTCAGAAACCACAAACACACATAGGATATCTTCAGTTGTCCAGTACAATCCATGCCTCGATGGGCTTTAGATTTTTTGGAGGTTGGACCAAGACTATTGGTCAGCAGGTAAAAATGTTTTAGTTCACTAGTGTTGTTGTAGTTTGTGTCGATTATTATTGCTTTAATAAATGGTAAAGGATTTTTTTTCCCGAGTGAACATTTGGATCTATTTGGAGGTCTCTGAAGCTCTAATTTTTATTCCACAAACTCTAAATATTTTCCAGCAGAGACAGTCTGAATACGTCTGTCCTATCCCTATGGTTTAAAAACCTTATTTTTCTAAAAAGGTATCATCATTCAGCCCCTCAGACGGCTTCAGCTACCGCTTTATGTTGGAGCTTCTCATCTCGTCTGGTGAAGATTAAGATAGACACAACACTCGCTCAATGACTTAATAAACTCTTGACTGTGAGGACTGGAAGATCAACTTTCCTGAATCTTTACCTTCAGGCTCGGCTGTCTTCCTGCATTACTGTGGATTTAGTCGAACCCACATCCCGTCATTCCCTCTCTAAACCTTTGAACAAGACATACTTAAAATCCTTCATTTAGGGTTTCCAGTCTAAAGACTCAAGATTCACTTCCATCCAGTTGATTATTACAATGAGTTAAAAAACCCAGCTTGGTTCAACGTTTTTGTTTGCTCTTTGCATTGGCACTCCTCAGTAATTGAAATGCATGATAATCCTTTGTGCTGATGCCAGCCTGATCACGGCTTTGGGTTGTTTTATCCAAGCTAACTTTAACAGAGTCTTTCTGACCTCATCTAGCAAAAGTGAAAATAGAGACAACTGTATGTACTTGGCCTGTGTTTAATTTATTGCTCAAAAGGAATTACTGGGTTTCTCTCTACAACAACTTATCCTGAACATGTAATGAGCCCTGAGATGGTCCTTTGTGCATCTTTAGTCAATTTGTAATTATAATCTTCCATCGCAAACAGAAAGCTTCATGTTGTTTTAAATGGGCTGTAAAACTAAAGGTGACCCGACTTAACATGGTGACAGTTGGTGGCAGCGCCGTGTCACCGTAGGAGGTGTTGAACAAGACAAGTTAACAATGAAGGTTTCCGAACATTCAGTAAGCCTTTGCAAATATTTAATGAGGTACTAATGCCTTAAGCATGTGCTCAGGTCCCGGAGGAAACACGCACTGCAGTTTAGGGAGGAATATTAAATGCAAACACAGTTGTATTTGTTTGCAGTTACTCCACTAGAAAGGCGTTAAGTTTTTGCTTATGCAAATCAAGCCGGGTTTCAAAGCAGTGGAGCGACGGGAAGAGCTGATGCACAATCTGAGCCATCATGACCGAATGTTTTTCAATGCAAAGCAATCTTTTTCCATCTGTAAGGTGTTAGATGTTGGGTGCGTAAACTGGGCATGACAACAGTGGCTGTGACAGAGAATGTTATTTCTCAGCACGGACAGGCAGAATGAGTAGATGCCTGCAGGATATTTTACTGGCTGACATGAAAATCAATGCAGTGGTTGTAGAGATGCCAGTCCTAAATCTATACTCAACAGGAATGTGTGACTGTATGTTTGTGAGTTTGTGTCTGTGCGTGAGCCTCTCATCGCTTCTGCCTTCCTCACGCTGACCTTGCTTTGGGTGTGGATGATTCTTTACCTTTAAATTGGCCTGGTTTTCCTCTTGTGAGTATGCATGTAGGGCTGCATGCACAAACGCAAAGCAGGGTGTTACAATGATACTGAACGTTGGAATGAACAGCAGAAAATGAACAATCAAGGCCACAGATGAGGATATAAATGTTAAGATTTTCATAAATATAGAATGACTGATATCTATCTCTGGTGGTTTGTGCCTGTAATCCAGTGGTGTGTTCCTCAGTCAGATGTTTAAAGGGTGTGCGAAGGAACATAAAATGCCAATTCGGACCAATTCTTTGTTAATAAAGTTACTGCCGCTGGGATAAGTGTGTACGTAAGTAAATATAGGTGTAGTGTATAAATCAGTTTACGGAGGCACTTATGTCTTGTTGCTCCTGTGTGACGCTACTTAGGTCAAAAGATAAAATTCTGAGATAAAGCCAGCTGTGACCAACAACCACAGACTGTATAAAGGATGGACGTAGCTACCGTGACGCCACCCGTTGGTTTCTGCACTGAGAAGATGAAGCCAGGGTTTTGTTACTTCCTGGTTGACATCTTGGATTTTTGTGACGCAAGAATCGTCGGAGGGGGGCGGAGCCATAGGAGCAGCGATTGGTCAGACGGATTGAGAGGCGGGCCCTCTCTGCCCGCCCACATTTACCGCCTTCTGCTCGCTTCGTCTGCATCGTCGCTGCCGACTGTCAATCAAGCCAGCCACGCCCCTTGCCCCGCAAAATGTTGACGATTTTTAAAAAATTCCGTATTGATTTATTTTCAGATTGGCCACCTGATCTCTGGATTTGACCATGAAAACTAATAAGAAAAAAATCCTGAGCTGTAGGAATGCAGTATTTCATGATCTGTGATCACTTCTTTTCCAATTCCAGTCTATGGGAGCCAGGGCTTTGTGGAGCCAGCAGCTAGCGGATATAGTGATATTGCAGGTTTTGGGTTGGCTTCATTTTTCAGGGCCGGTTGCTACGTCCATCTTTTATACAATCTATGCCAACAACCAGGACTTCAGTGTTTCCTGAAAAATCCCAATTACATACCTGAAAATGACTGTATTTATCAGACATTAATGTAACAGGATTCAGATCTGCCTGAGTCACACTGAGAGCTGTGTTTTTACAGACATATCAATATGTTATGTAATAGATTCCTGCAGAATTAAAACCAGAAACATCAAGTGACTGCAGCTTATTAGAGTTGGGTTTTGAGAGGGCGGTTGCTTGGATAACTTTGTTGGGGTTCAGCTGGCAACAGACCATGACATGACCATGACCACCATGACAAAGCCTCATGTGGTGTTTGATGATCACCGGCGAAGGATCACAGAACAAAATCGTCAGCATATGGATTAATGTTATCAGTGCTACATTCACGCTAATCATTAATAGAATATTGTTTGGTTGTGCTGCTGACTATTGATTGAGAACACTGCTTGAAAGTTGCATCCCTTGTCCAGGTTCATCAAATCAATATATAGCATACAGTGTGAAGGAGAAGTAAAAGAACCAACATGAATTGAACTTGATGTACGATGTTGCAGAGCTCTGAGCACCTGTGCTGACTAAAGACATCCTGTGCTCTCTGCAATGCTCATCCTGGACCAACCTCTGTGCAGAAATGTGAAGAAAAGCTCCCCTCAGTCTAAAAAGTAACTGCTCGTGATAAAACCATGGGCTGTATGTGCCTTATAACACATCCCCCCTCCCCTCCGACACTCCACGTTCAGATTCTCTCTGTTACGTTATTAGATTTGTGGGTCGGAAAGAGACCGCGATAAATATTTGGGGAAAGGAATTCAGCTACCGGGAGCTACGGGACAAATCCGAATCCTTGGCAGCGCATTCACAGCCGCTGCTGCATTGCTTCATGGGTGCACGCCATCCTTTCATTTATCATTGTCTTCTGATGGGTTTCTTATTTGAAACGGGCAGAGATAGTTTATTTATTTGCAAAAGATTCATTTCAAAGCCAGCCTGTTGTGCTGCGTCCACAGCGCCTTCAGGGAATAAAATTTGCCAGGAAATGCTTTCGTAGCAGCCTGTTAGACGAGCGTGACCTTTGCCTGCGTTGCTCTTTATAGTAAGTGAACGGAATCATTTAAATCACAAGCGACTTGTTTTCATTGCTGTGTATTGATTAACGCCACAAGTACAACCTACAATATCCATAGTAGCCAATCTCTTCATAACTTACATTGCATCATGGGGTTAGTTATACTTGACTAATATATGTAAACTTGCCACCACAGGAGCACTGGTTACCTTTCACAATGAGCCGAACCGTGCACTCATGCGTGTCCATTATGGTGCTTAAGCAAAAACCACTACACCTCTGTGGAAAATAAAAAAACAAACAGGCTTTTTAATGATGCTGATATTTAATAATTACCAACTCCTGTATTAACACAGTTGATTTTGAGATAATTTTTGCCTGTTTAATCTGCACTCAGAAAAAGAAAATAAATAAAACAGCAGTTCAAGATGCAGAATTATGACCGAACAGACAATACAGCACATATTAGACGATGTGAGTGTTACAGTAACCTTGTAGTAATAACTGATTACGCTCGTTTGCCCCCGATCCGACTTATTTAATAATGAGTATTTGCCGATACCGAGGCCTAATCTGATGCCATTTTCCTGCATAATGCACACTTCAAGTGCGTTAAAGTTAATAAAATCAGTTCAGTGTCTATGGTTGACAACTGAACAGCTTCATAAAGATGAAAACTGCGTTTCTGCATCGACGCTGTTCCCTAATGTTCGGTAGGTGTTCACAGCCCTTGTTGCAGGCTCTGGTAGGGCACTGTCTGAAATGTAATGTGGGTGGGGTAAGGTGGCACAAGCTCCAACAGACAGTGAAAACCCGTAATGTCTACAGTATGTCAAAAAGTGATTGTAGATGAGCTGTAGCACCGGGTTGTTCCACTGTTTGGATCTGCTTACTGTTTAATACTGTAGCAAACACAGGTCGCTTCGACATCAGGCAGTTCTGCATTGGCAAGCAGTAGGGCTGGTCCGAATAGCATTTTCTGTTATTTGGATATTCGGACCCATTTAACGGCAAATATCCGAATATTAGGACCGATGCGGGCACTCGGCCGGGCGTGCCAGTGGGCGGGACGCATAGGCAGTACTTTGCTGCTAATGCTGGTTTAGGATAGCGGTCGCAGTTCTGTTTCCACAGTGGGGGTGTAGCGGGCGAATATTCGAATATCAAAATTGCTATTCGGATACCACCACAATGACCGAATATTCAGGTCCAGCCGAGAGCATTTTGAGGGTTTAGCTACCAACCGGCCACCATGACAAAGACGTCTTTGAGGCTTAATGGTCTCCGGCCAAAACGAGCTAGGCTCAACTAGGATAGTGTTTCTGTGTCTCTATCAGACTTCGAGCCGAGCCGACTTTATGGTCCAAAGCATGTGTCTGTTTACTAAAGCAGCAACATCAGCACATCACAAGTGTCCACTGTGCTCAGCTAGTGTTATCAATTATTGAGTATTAATGCAACCAGTTGAGCATCCTGCCACAAATTGAGCTCGACACCAAAGCGTAGGTTCAAGATAGATAGATAGATAGATAGATAGATAGATAGATAGATTATTAGGGCTGGAACCAAATAGCCGACTATTCGTTCGCTGTGCTGGAATCATGACATCAATTTTGGTCTCTGAATATCCCACTCAGCATCTCGCCCCACCGGGATATTCACATTTATTGGGCCGAATATCCGGAGAACAGAAAATGCTATTCGGACCAGCCCTGTAGATTATTCATCTCCTCGGGGAAATCCAAGGTATCCAGTAGCTCACACGTGTTACACACAATAAGATAGATTGAGGAACAATGTACCAAAGAGCCTGCAACTGATGTGCAAACCATGCCGGTTGAAGAAACAGCAACAAGGTGCCTAAAAATGCTGATATTTACGGAAATGTGCAAAAATCGTTTACAAAAAAGGTGTAAATTGGGGATATTTATAATAAAATAAAAAAAGCTGAGACTGATTAAAAATGCTTTAATCGCCACGATCCTGCTCTTTGAAGTCTGATACACCGACTAATAACCGCGAGCGTGTCACTGTGATTAGTGATCACTGTGCTGACGGTGCAGGAAAAGACACGACCAGACGAGAGGCACCTACGCGATAATGTGCGAGTTTGCATCGGGGATAGCCGAGTACGAGCTCAAGTATTGAAAAATGAAACTGTTATCACAGAGTGAAACATCAGAATGAATTTTAGGTGAGCTTAGTGCCAATTTCCAGCTTGGCAAGACAACAGAATCTCAGAGAGCCAGAGACTGCGTGCAGCGCTGCCAAGTCTGCGAGGACACACACTGATTCACAGGCTCCCTCCCTCACCCTGATAACAGACAGCACAGCCCCTATATATATATATGTGTGTGTGTGTGTGTGTGTGTGTGTGTGTGGGGTAAAGTTTAAAACAACTAAAGTGAAACCGCTGTTGTAAATGAAATATAGGCAATGCTTATCTACAGATTCAATGTGTGGTTACTGGAGAGAATGTGCATTTGCGTGGGGGGGGTTTGTGTCTCACGGGAACGTATGTATTGTGTGTGTGATGTGCATTTTCCACTGAAGAGTAGATGAAGGAACTACTACGGACTGCAGAGGTGGAGCGGGTCGTCTTCTAATTGTAGGGTTTTCTTTTTTTTTTTAAGCTTCTCCTGTTCACAGGTCCTGCATGTGTCAAGACACCGACGCTCAATATGCTCAGGTCAGGTCAAGCTCCTTGCATGGCTGCTCTCTGCCGTCAGCGTTGGACCGTACGTGTGAGCAAGAGGCACGCTGTGGAGCACTCTGGATGAAAGCGAGACATAAATGCATCCATTTGTGTCTGATTATGAATGTGTGGGCGATAAATGACAGCTATATTGACTGGAGCGGAGACATTGTTGTTTCTCTGGAGTTATAAAATGGTGTATTTGAGACACAGAGAGAGAGAGAGTGTGTGTGTGTGTGTGTGTGTGTGTGTGTGTGTGCAGAAAACAAAGTGACGGCTGCATTAACCTTAAATGCATGCGCGGTTTTTCAAACAAACCTGCTAACCTCAATTCTTTGCAGCATTATGTAAGGCATGTCATATTAGCATCATACGGCTGTTAACCATTTAGAGTCCATCCATCCATTATCTATACACCGCTTAATCCTCACTAGGGTCATGGGGGGCTGGAGTCTATCTCAGCTGACTCAGGGTGAAGGCAGGGGACACCCTGGACAGGTCACCAGTCTATCACAGGGCTACACTTAGAGACAGACAACCAAGCACACTCACATTCACACCTACAGACAATTTAGAATCACCGATTAACCTCAACTGTTTTTGGACTGTGTTGGAGGAAGCTGGAGAACCCGGAGAGAACCCACGCTGCACGGGGAGAACATGCAAACTCTACGTAGAAAGATTCCGGTGCCCCCACCGGGACGCGAACCGGCGACCTTGTTGCTGCGAGGCAACAGTGCTAACCAACTGCGCCACCCTGCAGCCCCATTTAGAGTCTATTATTAAAAATAAACACACAAAATTATGTTGTTGTCATGAAATGAAAAATACTTTATTTATCCCAGAAGGGAAAATTAATGCATTAATCATTTATGCCATTTTAACAAAACCTTTAAAGATGTAAAGATGTCTAATGTATATTTCCCGTTTTTACCGTCACAGCTTGCACACAACCTGCTTTAACTTCTTATAGATGATGCATAAAAGGGTGCAAAAACTCAGCGAGTGTCTTCCCAGCTTTGTAAGGCTCACCTCATTACCATGCCATTGTTGGTACACATTAACTGGCGCACTGCCAAAACATTGAAGGTGTAGCTCGCACTTTTGCAGAGCTCTGACAGACATTTTTAGGTCGTGGGATGCATGGAGCAGAAGTCTCATACCAGATCAGACGCTTTGTAACGAGCTACTTGGGACGAGTAAATGTACAGTTGCACCCCTGCTGTTCTGCTTCTTCTAGTTAAATGTGGATAATGAGACATCTCATGTGTTTCTGTGGGAGTTTTGGATTATAGATCTACCAAAGACTTTAACATCCGTCAGTTTTTCAAAGTTGTGGTTCTCTCCTTTAAAATTCAGAATCTCTTCTGTGGTTCCTCCCGGTCAGCAGTCGGCCAACTTTTAGCTGGTGATGGGAGGTTGGGAGATGTACTGGAAGTCTGGTCTGCACTGGCCGACGTAAAGGGATATGCTGCTGACATTTTGGTGCCAGATACCGTTGGGCATCTTCAAGGGTCTGGTGGAGCCCAGACTTTGGTGGATTGGGGTTGTTCTAGTGTCTAAGGCTGGTCTGAATAACAATTTATGTTCTGCGGATATTCGGCACCAATTAATGGTGAATATCCCGAATATTTGGGGGTGTGGCGCGCGTGGTGGCAGGTGGGTATTCGTTACGAGTTGGAAGTGGGCGGGACGCTCAGGCCCCATTTGGCTACTAAGACCTGTTTCGGTGAGTAGATTAGCGGTGACGGCACCGTTTCTGCGGCGTGAGGGGGCGCCGAGCATTTGGTCGACGGGGCAGCAGTGAGCCGGCGTTTCTGCCGTCAGCGGTCACCCGACTGTATCCGTCATCAGTGGTAGTGGCGGCGGCAGGGGGACGACGACTATTTGGGGATCAAAACTGATATCCCGATTCCACCACAGCGAACGAATAGTCGGCTATTTGGGTCCAGCCCTACTAGTGTCAGATGGAAGATGGGCAGCATATCAGCCAGGGGTGGGCACAATGCTTTAGCTCATCGGTGTAGGTACCAGTGAATTGCCTGTTCGAAATATTCCTGTTCAGAACATGTCGCTTGGCCTTTGGTAATAATCTAAAGGTTAACAATTGAAGTTGGAATTACCTGACGCCTTTGTCACTGTAATCAGCGCTGATTCTTTTTTTTGTTGATCATTTTTTAGTTGTTCATCAATTATTCCACTGATTTTTTTATTTACCCAAGTAGTACAACAGCTTCAGAACACATTTTTAAAACTTGTCTTGAAACTTGAAATTAGCATTTCAACAAAATTCTAGTCATCGTCTAATTTCCACATCCCTGCTGTGTTATAATGGTGATAACAATAACAATAATAATAATAGGTCCTATTTGTCACGTTCAATGAAATACTAGACCTCAAATTGTGAAGGCCACACCGATTCATGTAATCACTATGTGACAAAGCAAGCCTTTCCAAAGACTGCAGAATTAGTATTTTTGCAATGTGACTGAATGCTTCAATTATTTATGACATGGATTCACTTGTGGCGTTTTTTTATTTTTAACCCTAGCAAAGTTCTGCCAAGTACAATGTTTCTCATTTTCCCATTTACACACTCGCACACCAATGGCAAGGTGCTCGTCTGCCATCAGGAACAATTTGGGCGCCTGTAGCTTGCGCGGTTATCCACTAATTGCAAAGTTGGTGGTTCTATCCCCAACCGAAGTGTCCTCGGGCAAGATACTGAACCCTAAGTTGTGTGTGAATGGGTAAATGAGAACCACACGTGTTCAAGTATCCCTAAGGTAGAGAGGTGCAACATAAATGTCGACCCTTTACCATTTAGGGTTCAGTGTCTGGCCAACCACCACCTGAGCCACCGCCAGCCACAATATGTAACTAGGACAGACGCTGGCAAATGTCTTTTACTTCAGTGGGAAAATAATTAAATCATCTGAATTACAGGCTGTAACAAAAGTCTGTAATCTTAGTCGAATGGAGTTTCTCACTCAGGAGACTGACAGTATAAAACGGCCAACTAACAACATGAAATGATGCATGAAGTCATGTTGCGTTACCATAACAGCAGAAATGACTTCGTACATAAAAGTGATGAAGACGTATTTACACAATCTTAAGTCTTAATTGATACTCCAAACAGAACACGCCAATCCTAACAGCCCGCATCATGCCGTTTCCACAGTCGGATGATGTGCAGCTTACTTGGCATCAGATACAAACCGACGTTGGTTCCATCTTCCTCTGCAGTTGGATGAATCTTCTGATGAGCAACATCCCTCTACCTGTCAGCCCAGTCATTCCTATTCATCATATCTTTCATTTTCAGTCTAGTTTCAGAGTAAATGTCAGATTATGTAACTCTGACCTTTCACCTGTTTCATCCTGGTTCCTTGCAAGTGCTGGTAATGTATTCTACCTTTTTACAGAAGCAAGATAAATCAAACTCATTAAGAATTGCTTTGATTTCACCGAGTCGGGGCATCTGCATTAGACGGGCTCCTTCAGAAAACACTGATGGCAGCGGCGTAAAGACTACACCGTAAGCATTCAAGCGTCCACTTAATTTTCCGATGTTTGTCGGCTCAATGAGTGCATTTATTCTGAGCTTTTTGCGGCGGAAGATGGCGAGAAGTTGATTCAGGAGATTCACATGATTTGAGGCGAATGATTTCCATTTTGTTATTTTACTGTTTTTAAAAAACCTTAAAATCAATACATTGACTAAATTAGATGTGGGGATAAAAACATATTCCTCCTTTTATAATAGCTTTTATTTTGTTGGGTAAGGGCGCATCTACGTCGTGAGTAAAACAACACATCAACCATCAATGTGGCGCATCCTGATGAAGCTTATAGTGAAGGTAGCATTAAACATGCCTCCAGACTCCTCCTCACCAGCTACATTTTCCCACAGGCTGGCTGCTCCCTGATGACTGGAGCCCCGGCTATCGATCAGTCAACATTATGGGATGCAAGCATCACAAGTTCATGCTCATGTCAAGTGTAATAGTATATTAATCACCGGGACGTTCATCTCCGGGGCGCCCGGCGCACCGATTGGGTCTGAGCGAGTCACACACATGTTCTGTAATGAGCTGACAGGCTGCATCAGCGCTGAGTGTCTGGGCTTCTGAGTGCGTCGGTGTGTGTGTGTGTGTAATCTTATGCCAATATGTGCATGTCTCTGCCACTTTAAATATGTGTATGCGACTGAGTGTGTCTGCGTGCATGAGTGATTGCACCTTAGGGCCCAGTAGAGTATTGAGGCCAGTTGAAACAGGGCAACATCAGACGCATGCAAATCATATGCACTCACCAAGACACACAGGCTTTCATTTTACTCTCTTCACCAACCATTTTAATTCCGCCGCTAACTTGATAATATGATGATAAATACATCATGGTCGGCGGGTCCACCGCTCTGCTGTAATCCCTCCGGCCTCCCTCTGCAAGGTGCAGCAGTACTGGCCAAACCCCACATAGCTACCTACAGCTGCCCAGAACAGTATGGAACATGCCAATCAATGCAGCACGGACCTGTTAAACTGATACCGCTGAGGATGTTCTCAGAATATAAATTGGATCAGCATGCTCACTCGTCTGCAAAATCTAATGGAGTTCCCTTTCTTAATATACCTTTGTGTTTAATCACAATGGTGCTATATTTTTTATTCTAATTTCCATTTTAGCGTTTCAGCATACTTGTTCCCTTTGGGCTACAAAAAAACATCTACACTGTGAATGATCTTTTCTATTTTGCTGAATTATGTATTAGTTTAATATAGTACATTAATACACTGTGGTTATTTTTTAGGTAATGCATATTTAATGCTAGACATGTAAAAAGACTGTGATACATGTCTTCTATATCCTGAGCAGGACAATTATTTTAGTTCTACGTGCAACCACAAGTATTTTCATTGGTCACAACAGTGTGGCTGACATTTGTTACCAGGTTCGTCTGTGCGTGTGTTTCAGGGCAGTGGCCAAGGTAGATGAAATCACTGGGTTTCAATTTAGGTAAAAATGACATTAGAATGCTTTATTTCATTACTTTTAAACGAACTAATCTTTGCTCACACACCTTATCGAGTCGGGTCAGGGCTCAGCGGCCTCATAGTGTCTACAATTCATATGTGGTGTTCAAGGAACATTGGTACAGTTTGTATACGAGGTGTTTTAGGGACACTTGTAAACTGCAACTTCAGAGAACAACCAGGGTTACACTCTCGCTCTCTAAACTGCATAACTTACTGCACGCACCTGTCACTTTAAGTCCTCGCTCACCCTGATGGAAAAGACCAAACCAAACCAGGCCTGACGTCAATGGAAGACGACAAGGTGTTGGAGCTGGTGACTGTTGCTGGAGGCCTTTGATTTGTGATGTCAGGTGCAAGCATGGAAGGGAAACATTTGAGAACATGTAATGAGCTGAGAAGAAAAGATGCCGCTGAAGTACCTTTTAATAAGAGATATGTTGAGGAGGTGAGCAAATGAGATGGCACTGGATGAGGTGGAATCGGATCAAAAGCAGCATGAGGTGGTCCAGTAAGTAAAGACAGCACTGGGGGCAACACTGTTTATGGTGGCTTTTTGGAAGAAGCTTGAAGAAGACTGTTGATATTGGAGTCATTAAACTTTTGTTGACTTATTTGGCCTACAGAAGGTCCACTGCCTCTCTATCTTTAATTACAAACTGAAGGTAGTAGCCCTTAAAGTAGCTACGGGAAGTGACATGACTCCTGGGTTGGAACTGTTGGATGGTGCTTGATGGGAAAAGTCTGAGTCATGATGTTTTCTGGGGTTGTGAGAGCTGGCCACTGCAGAAGGAGCACACATGTTGGTATCGCCACTGAAACCAATCAAGAAAATGGCGTCCCGGTTCTCGTAAGCAGAGGTTTGTAGATGTTGTAGTCGAGGTTAGTGACAGTGACTTCTCTGCGCTAGGAATGGAAGCACTGATGATGGTGTAGGCGGTTACAAAACTGGTAATATGGTCTCAGAAATGAGAGCAAAAGATTGTTGATGTGGATGATACTCTCAGAGAAAATTGGATTCCAGTGCAAGAAATGGCAGCAGGAGTTGGAGGTTGGTGAATACGGCATCCCACAACCACAAATAAGTAGTGATTTCAGATTGCATGTTTCTATGCAGGAGAGTTAAAGGGGGTTGAAGCAGACATGACTATTTATGGCTTGTTGCATTGTGAGGGCGGACAGGTCAAGAGTGCCCACCGCTGCAGAAGAAGCAAGCATGTCGGTATCTCTGGTATGTGCTGCAGCCAGCGAGGTTAAGATTGCTGCAGATGGTTCGTCCTCCTAACTAAACAAGTTATCTTCTTTTTATGTCAATGTCTTGGGGCAAGGGCATGGGAGTGAGCAACCTTGTGGCCTCAGAAATAGTAGCCAGCAGTGATGCAGAAGAGCGAAGATGGTTGGAGGCGGAAGATGTGTTTTGAATTTGTGGGTTTTGAGCAGAGATAGGACGGCTGGTTGAGTTGATGACTGTTGGAGGTGAGCTGCTACGTTGGAGGCAAGCTGAATGTAAGAATGATAAAGCGAAGCTCTAGGTTGAGAACCAGAGTCATGTAGCTGTCAGACTCTTATCTCTGAGCTGGAAAAGCTGAGCAGATGGTGTCTCTGTAAGGAGAGAATGCATGAGCGAACTCTGCCGCTGTGTCTTTGAGTGAGCAAAGGCTTAAGCATGCATAATGATAACACCTTTGTGGCTGTCAGTCGTTGGTCAAGAAGGTTGGCCAAGAGAGGAAAGGAGTAGTTCAGCTAGATCAGTATATTTACCAGTAAGGATTTGTTGACTAAGCTGGGCTGAGACTTGAGGGGGTTTAGGGGGCGGTTTGTTAGATGGCAGGATTGCAAATGCCAGAGAAATCTGCATGCTGCTTGTCTGAGGGATGTGTGCACAGAAGAACAGCGGCAAATATGGCTGATGGGCTGCAGGAAGAAGAACCTGATTGGAGAAGGCCACTCAGAGCTGCAGGATGTGGGTGCTGATCTGGTGGCAGTCAAGAGGGTATTACAGTAATCTTGATCTATATGACGGCAATCTCGATTTGAATATCTTTCTACTATATTTCATGTTTTAACTATTCACATCCTGTTTTAAAATACAGGTAATTTAGAAGAATTTTCACAGAAATGCCTTTCAAGAATAAAACATGAACCACAAAAAAACTTTAGGTCTGTAAAAACTGGAAAAGAAGCTTTGAAGCCAAGAATTAATGACTTCTGGTGTTTGCAGCATTACCAGGTAGAATTATAGTTATACCCTGTTGAGTAGGTCGGTGTGTTGTTATTCGGTAGCAGGCTGCCGTCATTTGCATGTGATTTAATAAAGGTAAACATGTCTCCATGTCTCCAGAAGCTGCAAATTTATCAACAGCGTCCTGCTGTGTTCTGGTGCTGCAGAGATTTAATGACCTGCAGGAGCCGCTTCATATGTAGTACAAAATATCTGTACAGCTGCTACAGTAATGGATGGAAGAATCCCTGGTGTATATATTTTCTGAATAATTCAGACTGATTTGGTGTTGTTTATAAGGTCAGATAAGACCACACTATAAAATGGTGCAAATGGTGCAATTTTTACAGTAAGTGCCTGGCAGCTGAATGCCAGTGAGTTACTAATACACTAACACATCTACATGGACCTACAGGGAAGATGACTGATTAATAAACAGTCACATTCAAATCACTGATGCTCCATTTCTTACAACAACATGTATTTTGTATCTAATCATTTTCACTGCTCTGTGAGTTTATTCCAAGGACAGTGAAACAAACAAAACCCAATGGCTACCTGAAGCCAATCTAAAAATGTAAGCTAAAATCAAAATTGTTAATATAAATTATGCAGCTTTTCAGAATTATTTAAGCTTCTAGCTGTATAAATATTAACTATTAGCCCACTATATCAAGGATGCTGTTGCTTTAATGTTACTTTGCGAGAATGACTGTAGGCTCGCCAGCAGTATCGTTTGAATTTAAAAACGCATTTGACTGTCATCACTGCCTACAGCTTGATGCATGTATTATTTGTGCAGGGCTTTCCAAAGACACCGTGTTTTCTCCTTATGTGGGACGCTGTTTGCCATTTTAAATGGTCACAAAAGCTGAGCAAATTGGGAGATGTATGTTTGCATTTCTCAGCTTAACAAATCAGCCATTTGAGCAGGTTTACAGCTAATGCTGTGTTTACTCGGCTGCTTGTGCTTCCGTGTGCCTGAAAACTACAAGGACAAGTTTACAAATGCACCTGATTGAAGAATTAGCCGAGTTCCTGTTCATTTTGCAGCATTTACACCATTACGTTGTTTTCACACAGATTGTGTAACCATCTAAGGCAGGGGTGTCCAATCTTGGTCCTCGAGGGCCACAGTCCTGCATGTTTTAGATGTTTCCCTCTTCCAACACACCTGATTCAAATGATCAGGATCATTATCAGGCTTCTGCAGAGCTTAATGATGAGCTGATCATTTGAATCAGGTGTGCTAGAAAAGGGAAACATCTAAAACATGCAGGACTGTGGCCCTCGAGGACCAGGATTGGACACCCCTGATCTAAGGAGTTACCGTTACGGAGTTGCTCTATCATGTAATCGTCAGCTGTGAATGCCACCAACATGGTAAAAGGTTATGTTGGTCTTTTAAAAGCAGACATGATTTCATGGTATTGTGTTAATATTAAAGTAACTGTAGAGTCTAACACTGGTTAGAATGCAAGTGTCTTTATCCTATGTTACATTTGCTCATTTTAACTGATGTTTGTTCAGTCACCAGTTCATGTTTCCAGCGTTATGATGGTAACTACAATAAAAAGGCTCCAAAAGACTTGTCCAATGTTGCAATCAACACAATACAGAGCAAAAACCTGTAAATAAAACAACAAAAGACACACTTGATCACTTACAAGGATGTTGCCTGACTCACTTTGCTCCAGTTGCTTATGTCAGTTTATGGTAAATGGTAAGTTAAAAAAGACTAATCGTGATTTGCTAGCCTAAGTTGAAGAGGCAGAGTAACATACAAACATTTTATCTTTGGCTGCTTAGTTACCATTTACTTTGGGTGATGCTGTGGCTGTAGACTCACTAACTAGTTACTACCGAAACCAAGTCGCCCACCAACCACCCTCAACCAGAAAAGGCTCCCAAAGACCACAACATGCGCTCATAAATAATAAAACAGTATTTAAAAACATCCGCCTGTCTAACTCACTTTGCTCAAGTCAATTATGTTAATTTTGTGTTTACAGTGTCTCCACCTGATTAGTATGTCTCTGTAGATTCTCAGTCATCCTGGTCATGATAGTCCTAAGAGCTCAAGTGGACTTCTTCTTGCTTCTTGAAGAGATCTGACCTTCCATCCAAGAGGCTTCGTCAGTCCTACCTGCCTAATGGGGGTTCCCATAGAGTCTCTCACAGGGATAATAACGACCCCAGACTCAAAAGCCTTGAGGTGTGAATGGCTCCCAAATCAGGAATGTTTCGAAACTACATTACAAATACCTGATATGTAGCGTCTCAGACCCTCTCAGGTGTTTACTGCACCAGTTATCAGACCTCTCCCGTAACCATTTACATGTAGCACGCTGGTTGGCCATTAGCCCTGGAAAATGTCTTGAAAACCAAAAAGAGGAGTCCAGCTGTTTTCTACTTAAGCAAATCAGATTCTCCCGGTAAGCTATTTCACGGAACTAGCAAATGAGGTTCAAGTCGTCTTTTGTAACACAGTGGGAACAAAGCAAGCCGACTGAGCGTGAAGTGAATACATTAGAAAAAGTCTCACGTTCAGATTAAAATAATAAAAGAAATAAAGTCCTAGCCTTTTTGTTGTGTTATAACCTCTCTTCTTTTTTGTCCATTTCCCACCGTTCCACAACAAAACAAAACAGAATAAAATGTAAGCAGTTCACTACTTTTACTACACATCTGGAAAAAACACCAAGGTCCGGACAAGGGGGGCCTCAATGGTGCGAACGGCCGTGCTACTGCCCTGAACTGCATCTTGATCAATTTATTTATTTGTTATTGTTGGGCTGGGCAGTTAGTTTATACAAATGAAGCATTACGGATTGGCTGCTTGTTTAGTTGGATAGTTTCTCTCGTTCGTGTCCCCTGCCTTCGCCCTGAGTCAGCTGGGATAGACTCCAGCCCCCCACGACCCTAGTGAGGATTAAGCGGTGTACAGATAATGGATGGATGGATTTTTCTTAATAACATTCACAGCCATCTCAAGGGCCCCCCTGGCAACTCTGTCGCCCCCTAGTGGGCCCCCATGTTGAGAACCACTGCTTTACTCTATCCCACTGTGCACATTATGGTAAAATACTGTTTAAATGCCAGTGGGGCTTTTGAGACCAAAGAAATCTGAGTGGTCTTGGTCTGGTCACCATTAAACAGTCCGTACACATCCATCACTCAGTCTCCAGCTTCCTGCCACAGTTCTGCTGTCTCACTATAAAGACTTCCTAATATAACCAGAGCGGACACCACTGATCCACCCAAAACATCTCAGAACATCCAGCGTTCAGGTTCGGACGTTGCCTGATGTGTGTGTGTGTGTGTGAGACAAAACACATGGTGTCGCGCTCAAAGACGCTTCAGCAGAGGGTTGACGTCGGGAGCAAACCTGTGACTGGGCTGACCGACCGAGTTTTCTGTAATCTTTCCACCGAGAAAATTATCCCCGAACAACAGAGAGTGCTATCTTAGCTCGTTGCCATGGTGAACCCCAGCAGGTCTGAGCCTCAGGTGTGTGTGTGTGTCGGTGCATGTATCTGTGTGTGTGTGTGTGAGAGAGAGAGAGAGAGAGAGAGAGAGGGCGAGAGAGTGATTAAAATTGGGCAGATTCTGAGAAAACTCTCCTCACAATGCTCGCTTGTTCTAGTGTCGACTGGTGTGTGTGTGTGTGTGTGAGAGAGACACTGAAGGCAGCTATACACCAGTCAACAGTCTGCATGATAATAAGCTGTTAGGTAGCAGACTTTACCTCACACACACACACACACACACACACACACACACACAAATAAAGCTGCATTATCCTTTCCTTCCATCCTCATATGCATTTCTTCTTCATCCCTCATTTCCTCCCTCCCTTTGCATGTGTTCCTTCTCTCTCTCTCTTTTTTTTTTTCTCCCCCTCCTCAGCTTTGCTCTTATCGTTCCCGTCTCAGAGCTTAGCCTTTTTCTTCTCTTTAGTCAAGCATGGCACATAAACACAAACAAATCACCATTAGAGTACACTCACATGCAAACACACACATGCATGCATACACGTGTATATATACACACACACAACACGACTCTTGGATGCACACAATGTTGGCTGTGTGTGTCGGTGTGCACACTCTCTCCTCTCCTGGCCTACCCTATATTTGCTGTATCTGTGCCAGCCCACCGGCCATGCACTGTCCACCACTCTTTCTCTTTTCTTACAGTTTGTGTTTGTGTCTCAGTGTGTGTGTGTTTGTGTGTGTGTGTGTGTGCGCAGCCTTATCAAGGTTTGTAAAAGCAGCCATGGTGACAGAGCAAGAGAAGAGAATAGAGGAGGAGGAAAGGAAATGAGACTGAGTGGGATTGGGGGTGGGGGTAAAAATGAAGAAGGACGGAAAGAAAGGAGGGAGGAAAAGAGAGATGTAGCCGGCGGGCAGGATAGAGCTGTCTGTGTGTGTGTGTGAGTGTGTGTGTGAGTGTGAGTGTGTGTGTGTGTCTGTGTGTGTGTGTGTGTAATGGGAGTGCTTGGATGTGAAGCCAAGTGTAAAGAAATAATCTTGACAAAGCCTGGAAATGCCTCAGCTCAGCAGCTCAGCCGACACACACAAATCCAACGTTGATAAGTGTGTATTTCGGTCCGTTAATGAGTGCGCCTCTCGTTTAAAAAAAAAAAAAAAAAAAATCCAAGTTGATACCTGGATGATTTGGTGCTGTTTGGGTTTTGTTGTGTTGAGCAATAAATGATGCAAAGGTGAGCGCCAGTATTACGAGGAGCCGAATGCAAAGCTAGCCTAAAAAATATCTGAGTTCAGATTACACAGGATGTCACTTGTTAGAAGTCGTCTCATCAGCTTTAAATTGTTTTCTACTGATATTAATGTTGTCGTCTTGGATTTTGGAGTTTTCCTTTTCTGTGCTTCCTCTGTGTCTCTTTCTTCAGTTACTTCCTGTTTTATTTTGAAATCGCCTGTCCTTGTGTGTCGTCTGTGTTTTTACTTCCGTTCTTCATCCCTCTTTTCCCTCCCTTTCGATTACCCTGATTAGTTTCATCTGTGACTTGTCTCCTCAATCAGTTGGGTGTTTAAATGGTCTTGTCTCTTCCTCTGTCTTTGTCACTTTGTCCTGCTGCTCTCCTCTCCACTCTTGTGTTCACCTTTCCATGGATGTAGTTTTGTTGGATAACCTTCGAGATTTTTGCCCGGATTTCCAGCCACCTGTACAGCCCACTAAACTTGTTTTTTTTTAAGGTTTTCCACAACCTGCCTGCCGTGTCTGTGCTTGGGTGGTGTTTGAGGAACCTTGTCACATACATGCAGTACATCAATAAGTTCAGCTGTGATTCTGATGAGGAAATATCTGGAGACAACCTCCTAGTGTCATCCCTTGACTCACCTGTTCTTACCCCTTATGCACCTTTTGTCATTGATTAGCAGCTTTATGCAAACCAACCACTGGTCACTTCTGTGTTTTCATACAATCTCCTTGATGCCTATCTGTATGAAGTGTTGTTACCTTCACAGACTCGCGCTCTGTGTCGGTAAGCCCATCGCATGCCGCAATACCATAAAAACACCATTAAAACACCCCAATGCAGCAAACTTCAGATGAGGACATTTGTTTGACGCCTGCAAGCAAAGACTACTTTAACCATGCACCCTAATTATTCAAAAATGTATACATTTAAAATAAACTGCTCGTATTTCAGCCTTTTTCCTTTCAAAAACTTAAAAGATGTGGAACTGCAGGTAGAACTGTTGGTGATTCGGGACATTTATCATGGGTTGACAGGTATCAGTTTATTGGCTCGACGATTGCTGAGGCCGATATTTTTACGATTATTGTTATTTTCATTGGCCGATTATCACATAATAAATTAGATCTTACTCTCTCTATATTTATTGTGTGGTCTCTACAGCACAAGTCACCAATAACAGCCAATCACCAAAAGCCATTGTTTACACATCACGACAGACGAGCACATTTGCAGAGCGGAGAAGCTCGGGTGGATTAGGTTGCTAAGGTTGGTTCCATAAGCATCCGTAGGCCCCAATAATTTGCTTGTAGACGTTAACACGTGTTGCAGCTGAAACTTATTTTGCTGACGTTGCTAAGCTACAGCTATTGCTAACTGTGGGCCTGTGGCTAACACTATCTGGATTACGGACGATACCAGTGCAGGTATGTAATAAACTCAGAGTAACAAACAGCTGGAAGCTACGAACGACACTTTTGCTCCTGGTACGGTTCAAAACACATAGCTGGTAATGCTCCCTAATGCTGCTTTCACTTGCACTGGAACTTAGACATTGGAGTTTTATCTATGAGACTTTAGGGTTTGTTGGGCCTCCTGTGACCCCCCATTGGAGGCGCCACTGCTTCGAATGGGCAGTTATTGGAGAAACACAAGTGCTGCTTGTTTTTCTTTAAAAGCTGTGTACAGTATTTGATAGGGATCTCAAGTTTCTGTTTCATTAAAAACAAACAAACAAAAACTCTGAAGTGATTCCTGACCACAGAGGTCCCTTGGCACATTAGCATGCACTTTTGAGAATGCCCTTACCTTCAGCTCTCCATTTTCCTGTCCTCGTGGGGAATATAAATGCAATCCCAGTAGACCTAACGCTGAAGAGCTGTCATACATCTCTTTGGCACAATATCAACACATTCAGCGAATTATGAATATTTTGTACTTTAAAAAGCCTGTGCAATATCTGTTTTAATTTTGTATTTACATGAATAGCATATATGCTATTTTGTACAATCTGTGCAATATAGACAATCTGCAATAGCAATACTGCCAGTATTTTTAGTCAGCAAAAAAATCTGTTCAATATCACTGATATGTGCAATAAT
Organism: Stegastes partitus; assembly: GCF_000690725.1. Classification (NCBI taxonomy): domain Eukaryota; kingdom Metazoa; phylum Chordata; class Actinopteri; family Pomacentridae; genus Stegastes; species Stegastes partitus. The sequence continues at coordinate 424,562 of NW_007578112.1, read as the reverse complement.
GTTAATTTTAGAACTAATACTTGTGTATATTTTGGTTTATTTTTGTACTACATTCCTTAAATGTTTGCACTATCTTTCCTGCTGTAACACTACAAGGGTTATCTTACCATATCATATCTTATCTTACGTTGTTTCCCTTCGTTCCAACAATAAAGTCTAAAACTGTTCAAGACACCAGCAGTCTGTCGGCACAACAGATTGTCAATTACAAACAATGTTCCGCAAATGTCTTCCTATTGCTTCTTTCTAGAATTAATCAGACAAAAGTCAGACCATTAAACAGACTATGACCACCGATAAACAACATAATATTAAGCTGTAATGATCAAATAGCCACACAGAACAACAAGGCATCAGTAAGACAGACAACAAGAAGATGTATTAATAATAAACTCAAAATTGGCTGGAACCGTAAGAGGAAAACATCTAAAATCTGCTTTAGCCTCAGCTCAGCTTCTCTGGTTGTTCAATCTCAGGGCAAAATACAAGCAGTTAATTCAGCCTCTTCTGTCCCACTGAACTCTTCAATGAACTGAATGACAATTCTGTCGTCTCAACAGGGACTCCCATAAAGGTTGTGCTCACCTCAAGAGACCACGTTAAGCATTTCAGCAGCATCGGCGTGTTAGATTTGGGCCACAGCGTGCTGTAGCACAGTGACTAATCGAGGTAGATGCACCCTTCCTTGTACGTACGCCCAGGAATGGCTCATCTTAACCACAGAACACAAATGATCCTTCATTTTACTGCATTTTTTTACTGCTGTCATTACTGCTGGCTCGGCCCAGGTGCAAGAGGTCCCCTTGACCCTCAGTCAATACACATAAGCAGCCACAGAGAGCTCTGCCCTCCTGCAGCTTTTTTGATTCGACCATTCTCCATCACAGTGTTGTGACTTTAAATGTAGTGGGGTAATACTCGAGCCATGTTACTGCTCGGCTCCGCTAAAGAAGAGAGAAGCAATATGAAAACAGACGGATTTTGGTACAGCAAGTCATTTATTATTTATCGAATTCAATTCGGTTTTATTTATATAGCGGCAAGTCAGTGCATCTGCCATCTCGGGGCACTTCACATAGTCAAGTCAAGCCCTTGCAATATTATATTATAGACAAACACTCAACCAATCCCACGATTCCCTTTTGTGAAAGGACAAAAACCCACCTTTTTTAACAAAGAGGAGTTTTCTTTTTTTTTGGATAATAATAACTTGCTGCTACTTACCTATCCAAATAAAACCCTCTGGCAGCTGTTCCTACTGTGACTGCACAGTGGAAGTCTAAACCTGGCCCGCTTAGGATGGCAATTGTCTCCATAAATTGTGAGTCTCTATAGTGGGCAACTGAGCATCACAGACAGATCAGAGAACAGTATGGAGGTGAGCTGCTCACTCAAAATCATGTCAAGTTTGTGCACGAATTCCTGAGTCATGACTTAAAAATCTAATTAGTCCATTCTTGGTAAATGGTAAATGGTCTGGACTTTCATAGCGCTATTATCCAAAGCGCTTTACAATGTGTTTCTCATTCACACATTCATACACCAATGGTGACAGAGCTGCCATGCAAGGTGCTGAGTGCCATTGGGAGCAACTTCGGGTTCAGTGTCTTGCCCAAGAACACTTCGACTGTGGAGGGGCGGGAGATCGAACCACCAAAGTTGTGATTGGAGGACAACCTGCTCTACTACCTGCCGCCCCCTTGAGTTCAAGCAAATGTTTGTACCACATTTGTTGTGCAAAAGGCATTCGCGAGAATGGACGGATGGACAACACAAAAAACAGAATCCCTTCAGTCATGGCATTGCCAACATGGAGGTTTTAAAATGGAACCTAACAGGAAGCTGTGTTGTGGAACCTTAAACAAGCTATTCGAGATGAGTGTTGCTGAATGTTTTAGTTTGGATGTGTAGCTTTTAGTTTTACCAATTAGTTTTTTATACTTTAACGGGTTATTTGTATCATTAAACATCTTGCTGCTTTGGCTTCACAACGTTCAGACAACAGTTCGGAGGATTACTTCAGAAAAATCTCTGCATCTAATGATTTGTTTCAGAAGTATACCATGATTTGCGCTTGTCAAAGTTCTCCAGTGTTCTGACTGCAAGAACCAGCTGTTCACCATGTAATATATGCCAGACCTCGTCACCCTGTTATGAGATCCTTCCTATTTAGTTCATCTTTGAGTTGTCAGGCTGTTTTGGCTCATTGGTATATTGTTGTTTTCAGGTTAAGATGAGCTATTCTGGTATTGTCGCAGATGCTAATACATAAAGCAGTTGTTCAGTCAGTTATGTTTTCAAGTTCAGAAAACATTTTAAGTTCAGGGCAAATTGGACCTATGTAGTCCACTAAAGAACTCAATGGGTTTATGCAACAGAAGAATTTAGGTGTCAAGCAAAGTCTGTTTTGGTAACACGAGTATGCTTGGATCAAAGTAGTTTGGCAAAGTTCCTCTAAATGGAAAAAGCCTACCTATAAAGACCTTTTTCACAGCAGACGTTTTGGTCCGTCATGGCACAGAAACCATAGGTGTTATTGATAACATTGGAGAAAAGAAAAGACTGCTTTCCATTTGTTCCAGAGCGCCAGCATTGTTCATTCTGGCATTTTGAAACTGAAACATTGTTAATCAAATGTGTTTAACCAGTGCCGCGACAAATCAAAATGTCTGCTATGTAAAATGTTTACAGAGGGTCGAGATAAAAACCAGTCCTACAGATATGCAAATATGCACACTTCCAGACAGTCTCTCCTCAAAGGCGTTCTCGGTGTTACACGTCTGTACACTCGGCTGTTGGCAGCAAAAAAAAAAAAAAATGACAGGAGTAGCTGTGTGATGAATGATGAAAGAGAGCCAGAGAGAGTTCAAACCCGGCCTTCTTTCACACGTAGAGTGCTTTTTTTAAAAACAGTTTTTGCATACAACTGACCTCAAACATCATCAGATTTTCCTCTCCCTCAAAGTGGTTGAAGAGAACTCAAAATTTAGACAGCTCACAAACTTTCAAGTTCCATATTCACACCTGTCTAAACACCCCCACTTCCCCAGAAAGACCTAATTTGACTTATTGTACCAGGAAAAGCATGTGTGGAATTAAGAAGGAGCCAGCATGCACAGTCATTAATAATTAACTATTACACCAAGCTGTGATTTTCTTGCTATGACAAGTCAAAATGTCATTCCAGCATTGGAACATTGTGGGGTGGTTTCAGACACAGACAGGCCAAGAAGCGAACTAACAAACCGTCGCTCATGCAGCATGCAGGAAGAAGCACACGGATTCATGTGGCTCCACTTTCCTCCAACAATCATAGACATGCATGTCAGGTTGCCTGGTGATTCTAAATTGGCTGTGCATGTGCTGTTCATGCTTGTTTTGGTTTTCTGTGTTAACCTTGTGATGAACCAGAAGCTTGCTGAAGGTGTATCCCTCATTTAGCCCCTCTCAACCCTCTTCAAGATAAAGTAGGTATAGGTCAGGGGTCGACAACCGGCGGCACATGTGGCTCTTTCGTGCCTCTGCTGCTTCTCCTTGTGGCTTTGGAAAAGAAATAATGAGTATTGAGTTTAAATGTATTTCATTTTAGTTCATTAGTTTTTAAAATATAATTCCAAATTTGAAGATTATGGTGATCTTGTAACATTAAAATAAAACGTTTAATTTTTTTGTCGCTCAAAATGTGCGTCACAATCGCCGATGTGCGACACCCGCCGGCATGCACAGTGTTGGCAACTTGGTGACTTTCTTGCTAAATCTGATGACTTTCCAAATCCACTTGGGGAATTTTTATTTTTGTCGAAAGTGAAAACATGTATTGTATTGCAGTTACTGTCCTCAACGTCCGCTGTGAGCTAATCTTATCCCAAAGCTCTCACAGGCGGTCAGCAGTCTGATCAGCAGTCCCAGCTGCAGTCAGCAGGACAACCGGACGTCATTTTTACTTTGCTACAGGGGGATAACTTAAGTTTGGCTTTTTATTTCATATACGAGGAGGACTCGAATAGACGTTGATGTTTTTGTTGCAGGCAGAAATATAACTTAGTTTTCTGTGTAGCAGTTCATAGTTTTTTATACATAGCATGAAGGTAAAAACCAGTATATGCTATGTTATTCTGGTAGATTAATCGTAGCAACTGGACTTGCTTGAGTTCCTTGAAGGCGTTCCACCTCTCATCCAAGAGGCTTCATCAGCTCTGACTGACTAGGTGGAAGTTCCATATCCTGAAGGAGTCATTAACACCTTTTTTTATCGTCATTTTAGATGTCAAAAGGGTTTTGTGGCTTCCAGTGTTTTCTTTGAGGGTTTAAGGTTGCCGACCCCTGGGAGGGAGGGAGGGATGGATGGATGGATGGATGGATGGATGGGTACTCACATGGGTAGAAACTGAACTGTCCATTAACGAGCCCGGACCTCTTTTTTAAGCGCCGACCTACAGTTTGTCAAACTGCCACCGATGTGTGAAGGAATGAGCCACCTCGGATTGGTCCAAACTGGCTTCGGGCTGCGGAGTGGAAGCTACCAGAGTCCACTGGATCGCATGAGACCAAGAGAGAGAGCATGAAGGAGAGGTGTAGTCAGAAGAAGCCTGAGGAGAGAGGACAGACAGGGAGGGACGATGAAGGGAATGATTAGAGCGAGCGTCGTGATTAGATGACGGTGGACGGACAGAGGATGGAAGGGAGAGGCGGGGGAGATGTACTGTTATGCGAGAGCAGATCACTCTAAATGGGCTTCAGAAAAAAGAAAAAATGGTGAGTTTGTGTGTGTGTGTGTGTGTGCGGCTTCAGCAGCGTCGACGGGGATGTAGGAGGACAGAAAGGGTTGTCTCCTCCTCTTACCATCACCCACTGTTCTCCCTCTTATCTCCTCAGCTTGTTCTTCCTTCTCGTGCTCTTCCTCACCTCTCTCGGCTCTTATTGTCAGCCCTCCCTTCTTCCTCTTCCTTTCATTTCCTCTTGTCTCTTCCTTAATTATACCTGCCATTTTTCATTCCCTCCCCTCTGATTTCGCACATTTTCCACCCAGAGCATTTCTTCTCTTCGATTTCTTAAAATTCTTCCGTCCTCTGTGAGTCACCGGGCCGGCGTGTAGCGGTTGACGTCTTGGCAGCATAACAATGCACAATGTGGTTTTTAAAGCTTCCCTCTTCGGATGTGTGTGTGTGTGTGTGTGTGTGTGTCGCCTATTGAAAAGTTAACCCACAGGTGTAAGCACAGGCATGAGCAGAAATGATTCTGTATAAGCGGCATGTATTCATAAAGGAAACAAAAAGACTTTCAGTGAGTGTTTGCTTGTGTTGTTTCCTCAGTCTTTTCAGAAAGCAGCTCTCAGCCTCATTGTTAATACGCTTGCAAGGTGATCTAAATAAAAGGGAAACTTACCTCTATTAGGAAACTGGTACTTCAAATGAATTGAAGTCAGTTTTATTTATTTGGTGCCAATTCAGTGTCATCCAAGGCACTTCACGTAGTAGGTTCACCATCGTTTCAACAGATCTTTGAACTGTGGAAAGATTTGGAAATGATTCAGATGAATTTGGTTCATTAAGGAAAGTTTCAGTCAGATAATAATTAGTGTTAAAGGACAGATGCAATTTAACACACAGTCAGCATTATTGACTTTATATGTACGTTGTCATAATAACTCGGCTTATTATGTGTAGTTTTAACATATTTTGCAGGACCTCCAGGATTACTTTCATGCGTAAAGATGCCTAAAATAGAGAAATCTGTCACCCACATTACACTGTTATGCCCAGGATGTGTTTTCATCGGTGTTTTGCAGAGATAGAAATAAATGTTTGAGTTGACAGATGGGACTTTCTCAAAGTTCAGTTGGTCCAGTTGTCAATCCGACTCTGGGTTTTCTGCAAGTTCAGTATTTGTGCTCTTTAGTCACTGATAAATGTCGAGACTGTTTGCTCACAGAATGGTGAACGTCTAAGGTGGCTCCTCAGAAGATAATGTAAACATGGACAATGTTGCAGGAAGT
>NW_007578112.1:414071-417917 GCF_000690725.1 Stegastes partitus | reverse complement strand
CAGGGGGAGTACTAACAACTCACATAACGAGGGGGAGGAGCAACAAACCCCCAGTTGAAACCGAAACTCGGGTTGTTAATGACTCCTTCAGGATATAAGTATCTGGAACTCCCAACTAATCAGAACTGATGAAGCCTCTTGGATGAGAGGTGGAACGTCTTCAAGGAACTCAAACAAGTCCAGTTGCTACGATTAACCTACCAGAACATACAGTGAATATTTTCAGTATCGCAACATACTGCATATTGCAAGAAATCCAAATATTACAATGTCAGTTTTTACAATACGGTACAGCACTAGTAAATGGGGGATGCATCTGTCCAGTCATCCATTCATTCCCTCCTGGAACACAGTCAGTGAGCATCAAGTGTCTCTGAAAATCGCTGCCCTTTTCTGGTGGAAAATGCCTTCATCTTGTCCTGCTATTGAAAAAGCAGAAAGCTGGACATTTAGCTGTGCAATGACATTTACACAGCTAATATTGCTGCACCAGATTGTTTGGGTCACTTTGGGTTTATTTTCATTATTTTTTTTCCACGATAGCGATAATAAATTCCAAACATGTTGGCTGGCTTTTTTATCTGGTGGACGTCAGTCATGCCAGGCCTCCCGACTGTAAGAGATTTCAAAGTCAGCCGTAGATCGGCCGTCCAACTTCCTGTTTGAGGTGTGTGTGTGTGTGCAGTCGCGTTTGATCCTGTGTGGGATTTGGCAGAACAGAGCAAAGCTAGAGCCCATGGTGTGTAATTATTTCTAGAGAAAGAAAAATGGCAACGGAACCAGGAAGACAGAGTCAGAAATGCAAAAAAAAGAGCACGGCGATGACGGGCAGAGACGGAGAGGTAAAAACGAGGCCGGGGCAGGGAGGGATCAGGAGAGTTGAGACGTGACGGTAGGAAGCCGAGGCAGACAGAGAGAGAAAAGACAACAACACAGCGGAGAGGTCGAGAGGCAGCCAGTGATTGTCTGCTGACCCTGCAGTGAACCCTTCATTTGGAGCTTTATGCGAACACCTACACATGCTTTTTTTCCTTCTTCTTTTTTAAATTTTTTTACAGTTAATTGCTGTTTCTATACATATAACCCCATCTGGATACTGTATCCTGCCTGTGCATACGGGAAGAAGGTTGTCCTATTTCAGTCGTATCTGAAGAGTCGACTGTAAAGTACGATAAAGTCTCATGTGAACTATCAGGGAATTTAAATATCTTACAAGTATGATTCCTAAATCAGAGCTTGAGGTGTTTCTGTTTGCGACCGCCTGAAGCTGTTGTTTTTACATTTTTATTAATTATTTTATTTAAACGTTATTACTGTTGATTTGCATTCCTTTGTTCATGAAGGTCCAGAGTTTTGATTTAATGCGTTATGGAAAGCACTTCGACAAGCCAATGCAGCTAGGGGTAAACTTATAAATTTGCTTTGCCTTAAACTTCACAAAAGCGCTTCTGTTTATAGCAAGTAAACATTCGTTAATGTGTGGTCAGGGTTAGCGAACCAAAACACTCGGCTAGGCATAGAAAAGTAGTAAATGAGGAGGCAAATGTTAATGGTTGGTCTATTCAATTCATTTTTGTTTATATCCTAACATCACAAGGCACTTCACATCGTAAAGTAAAAACCATAGAAAAATGATCCCAACAAACTTTCTTTTGGATTCCCTGTGGGCGCCACGTGGCAACAGTGGGGTGAAAAAATTCCCCTTCACCAGAAACAAACCCCCGGCAGAACCAGGCTGAGGGAGGGCGGCCATCTGCCTCGACCAGTTGGAGTTAGTGCAAAGGAAATCTTACATGACAGAACACAAACAGTACCTCCAAAAGACTACGAGGTGTGTCAGAAAAGTTCCAGGACTGGTGTCACAAAAGATGTATTTCAAACTACAAACTACCAGTTTTCCCCTTCAGTCGATCAACCAGCACATCTACAAAGAGATCCTGCGGCGTTTGCTTCGTTCAGAAGAGGCCAGAGTTGTGGCAGGACGAGTCGTGGCTGCTTCACCATGACAACAACACCCTGAGCATCCCACAGTTCCTGGCTGAGAAGAACATCTTCGTGTTGGAGCAACCTCCCTACTCACCCCACCTGGCTCCGTGGGATGTTTTTCTTCTTCCCCAAGCTCAAGGAGGTCATCAAGGAGACCCGTTTGGAAGACATGGACGACATGAAGATGGCTGTGACGACGGAGCTGCGGAGGATCGCGGAAGAATCCTTCCAGGAGTGCATGGCGGCATGAAGAGAAGGCTGGAGAAGGGTGTTAGACTGCAGGAGGATTACTTGGAAGGAGAAAGCTTGTAGTTTGCATTTGAAATCTATCTTTTGTGACACCAGGCCTGGAACTTTTCTGACACATCTCAGACAAATTGTGCAGGTGCAGAATTTTGAGCGACTGCATCCAGACTCTTGCATCAGTTGCCCTTCAAACTGTGGGACTGGCCAAAGTAAGTATGTTCACCTCCATACGAAAAAAACACTACAATGCCAGTTGGGTCCTTTTGCAACAGACACCGACATCATCTACAGACCAGTAACGACTGGGACAAGGCGGACCTCTGTTTGCTGCTTAAGGCTCCTTGGACTGAGAGTAGCATAATTCGTTATTAGACGAAGGACTGTCCTTTGTCTGCCGTCCGCATCGTGACATGTGCTGTTTTCTTGTCTCTGCAAAACCGCCACTAAGACACACTCCTGTATATTTATGAAAAGCGAAGGAACACGTCATCCAACAGCCCCCTCCTTAATGTGATGCCTTTTGTTTTTTTTGCGGAGACAAGTGTGGGTGCGGTTGTGTTCTGACTTTCTTTATCAAACAGTTGGTGCATGAACGCACTTTGTGACAGTTCTGAGATGACACCAGGACGTACAGCCGAGAAGTTTAATGAAAACTGGGACTGAAGTTGCCGAGAAAATAAGTGTTTTTCTGGAGGATCAGTCACCCCTCTCTCTCTCTCTCTCTCTCTCGCTCTCCCCTTCTCTATCTTTCCCAGCAGTGCTAATAGTGCAGGATTATCCATAGTGAAGATGAAAAGGATTTCATTTCCCTCTGAGCTTTCTCTCTCTGTCTGTGTGTTTGTGTGTGTTAGAAGTGTTATTGCAATACACTGTCATAGATGAAAATAGCATCCAAAGTGATTATTATCTGCTCTCTCTTTTTCACTGTCTCTGTCTCTCTTTTACTCTTCATCTTCCTCCTTTCCTCTCATGTCACTCTCCCTTCACTGTGTTTTTCTGTCTTTGTCATGCCTCTCTTTTCTTGGCCCTCTTTCCTCTCTTTGCCTACATACACAGTAAGCCCGCTACTTTTTTTTTATAAACACTGCTTACATGTCGGTGTGACGTGCATACTGATTTGTATGCACGTCAGGATGCATACTGAGTGAAATTACCAGAAAAATCCAGTGTATGCATGTCAATATGCAGACTGACATGCATATGCTGGATTTCTCTGGTAATTTGAGAAACATTTCAATTCACCCTGCAGACTTTAAACAGTCTTGACCTGCAGTCTGCAAAGAAAAAACACAAAAGAATACTTGTTTCTATGCACTACCATTCTGCAAGTAGGAGTTGGTTGAGGCTAATTTAGAGGATCTAGCAAAATGACAATATTAAAAAGGTATAAGGTGATGATAGCATTTAGTTTTTTTATGTATTAATGTGAGCAGGGTTACAGTTTCCTCATTGCAGAACACAGAGCGTCTGCTTCCATTCCATTTTGTTAATACGCTGCTTTTCCATCTCAGCCAAACATAATAGCATTGTGCAATAATGACATTGAGATTTTTTCAAATTTTCAATTTTCAATGAGTTTTTCCCACTCACAGATTCTATGAACGAATTTAAAAA
>NW_007578112.1:399508-410019 GCF_000690725.1 Stegastes partitus | reverse complement strand
GAACATGTAGGCCATGAATGCACCGTCCATGTGCGTCTGAATGCACCAGTGTGTGTGTGTGTGTGTGTGTGTGTGTGTGATCACATGTGCGTGTCGGTGCAGAGAAGCGACTGTGTGTTTCTCCCAGCAGACTTCAGAGGCTCTGCAGTAGGAACTATTACCACCCACATCAATAAGAATGTCAACATCAAAACACTCCTCCTGCAGCTGAAACCTCAAGGCAACTTTTCCCACTAATTAACACGACACTGCTGATTTTAATGGAACCAACTGCACACGAAATGAAGATGGAATATGGATAAAGCTTTCAGCGACCAGGTATCAGGAGAGAGGCTGCAGTATCACAGGTTTAAACCTCCTAAATGACTGAACGGTGTTGCCGTGCAGCCTTGTATTCCAGCCCCACCTTCCAAAATGAACCATAATGACGTTTCTCTCGTGTCTTTGCAGTAAATATCTACAGAAACTAGCAGATTGTTCTTCAGATCAGTTCACGGTTTTGGAAAGCAGACAGAGAACACGCACAAGTTCCATTTCTATTACAATCAGCATGCATTGACCGGCCATACAGACATTGTCTCTCATATCGAACACAGAAATAAATGTGGGCTTTTTTTTTTTTAACAGGATGCAGCAGCTAGTTAGAGATTGGACCGTCGCACCGTGTCAGTGATTATCCCCGAGGTGCGCCTTTTGAATGAGCTAACCTTATAACTCTGTGGCAGTGTTGCCTGGCATACTAATTCAGCGTAAAATATTAACACCACAATGGATGACAAAAACACTAAAGCGCCATTCAAAGTTCCCTCAATAGAGACGGTCATGGATCGGTGGGTTAAGGAGACAAATGCAGCGAGCGGAATCGAACTTTAATCAAAAAGCTGATACAAAAACAAACCGCGGTCAATCAAAAGCTCGGGCAGCTGGCGAGAACAGAATGGGGAGACAAGACACAGGTAAAACCAATCAGGGCGATCAAAAGGGACGGAAAAGTCGGATAAAGAAGTGAAAACACGAGGGAGGGCAATTTCAAAAATATTGAAGAACCAACAACACCAATATATCTGGGTACCTTCTTGTTTTTCCTTTAACCAGTTCTTAACTTTTGCTGTGAAAGTTTTTAAATCTGCTGGTGTATTAATTATCATTTGCTAATGTGTTCCAGATGTGACAGCCTTTGATTGAAACAGCTGTCTGACCAGATGAAGTACTGCGGTGCTCTATTATGCAGTTGTTGTTGGTGGAAGTACTTCTGGTGACCCTGCTGCCGTCCTGTCTATGGATGAATCTGTGGCGCTGATTTATTGAGGAGTTTAAACATTAATTTGAGGAAGCAAATATCGATGAAGCTGTCAACAGTCAAAAAATTGTGTTTTTTTAAAATAAGACAGTGATGCCATCGGATTGGTTTTTTTATCCATAATTTTTAGAGCTTGATTGTATAATGAGCCGATATGTTTTATTATCGATGGGGCTGCTTGAGCCCAAACTGTCAGACAGTATGAGATATGGGAGAAGATCATAGCGTGCAGGAGAGCTATATATATATATTGTGATTAATTTAAAACAGTTCAGATTTTTTTTTTGACTGTTTTTGAAATCTTCTTTACGTGGAGATTAAATTTAAGTCGAGGGTCTAAGACAGGGATGGGCAATCCTGGTCCTGGAGGGCCACAGTCCTGCATGTTTTAGATGTTTCCCTCTTCCAACACACTTGATTCAAATGATCAGCTCATCATCAAGCTCTGCAGAAGCCTGATAACGATCCTGATCATTTGAATCAGGTTTGTTGGAAGAAGGAAACATCTAAAACATGCTGGATTGTGGCCCTCGAGGACCAGGATTGCCCATCCCTGGTCTAAGACAACTCCAAGCTACTTGAATTCTGTCACTGAACGGATTTCTTGGTTTTGTATATTATCTTTAAAATGTTGTTGATTTCCTAACTGAGAAACACAGAGACACTGTTTTTTCCAGGTTTAGTACGACGTGATTTTGAACAAGCCACTTTTGGAACAGGAAGTAACCAAAAAGAGGCATAAAACCCAAAGACTGACAGACACAGGAAACACAGAATAGGGAAATACACAGGAATGAATCACAAAAACAAAACAAAGCCCGAAACCCAAGTCCATGACCAAGACATTCATTGGCTAATGGGTCAACATTGCACCAGTGTTGGCCTTTAATTTCACATAATTCAAAAAATTGACTTAACTGGTGTTGAGTATGTCACTGATACAGGAAACATAGTTCTCTGGGGTTAATTCTATTTGATTGACAAACCCTTTGATATAATCCTGTTTCTTTTTTTTTTTTACCATCCATTTGCAATAACTCCTCCAAAAAGTACTGCGAGTATTTACTTTTTTAGTCTTGAACAATGGTTTCCACCACTTCCATGTACCCGACCTGGTCTTTCGATGCCTAAGATGTTGAAGTTGGATTTACCACAACTACTTCAAAAAGTTCTTGGCCTCAGCGGGAGTTAAGAGGCATACCTCCCATTTTGGTGCATAACTCCTATACTATATATGCTCATATGACTGTCCACAAAAATGTAAATGTCTGAAACAGCTCCAGGACTTTGCCCTCATTCGCACAGCACAGGTGGCAGAAGCAGCCAAATGTGGCTTTGAACTGTTGCCCTATAAACCCTGCTCACCCCACCTGCACCGTCCGTCTGTCCATTTCCCAAACTTTAATCCCACTTTCTGGAGTATGTGGAGGCTCGAGTTGTGACCTATTTCTAGGAAGGGATGGTGAAGCTTGAACATCAGCGGACCGACTATGTTAAAAAAAATAATAATGCAAGAAAAAAATCTTTCTCCTTAAGCCCAGAACTTTTTGAAGTATCCTCATAATCCCATGTCAGCGCTGTTCCCCTGTGTCTGACTGACGTGGTTTAAAAATAACTTTACTATTTGTGCCCATATTAACAGTAGCATGACAACTATTTAAATGCTTTCCAAAACCTGAGAAACCCTTAAACTGCAATGCACATCCTTCGTGAGCACAAAGAACAGGAGAGATGTCATTTCACAGTCCAAATAAATGTCCTCAGTTTCATTTGAATCAAAAGTTTCTTCACTGACTGACTTTAACACTCTCTGGGTTTCCAAAGGAGCATCCTAATTTATCATCTGTACTGTGTTAAGTCACATGTGTATGACACAGTGCATTGGAAATAGTTTATTTGGGGTTGGTGAGCCCATGAAGATTTATCATTTTATTGATTTCTGGCAGACTTCAGTAGACTCTGGAGCAAAGGCGTGGTAGGAAGGTTCTCTGCTTCTCTGATTACCTTTCCTTTGTTACGTCTATGCTACTAGTCCAACAGTGGACATGCTGACAGTAAAGTGTGTTGTTCATTTAATAAAGAATACTCAAAGGTCTTCTTGATTGTCTACCAGATGATTTCTATTTCTTTTCTTTGTGGGACAGCCGTGGATCAGGTAGTAGGGCTGGTCCGAATAGCAATGTCTGTTCTCCGGATATTCAGCCCCAATTAATGGCGAATATCCTGAATATTTGGGGGTGCTGCGCGGTGGTGGCGGGTAGGTATTTGTTCGGGGGGGTGGGGTGCTGAGCATTTGGTGTGACGGGGCAGCAGTGAGCGGGCGTTTCCACCATCAGCAGTCACTGTACTGTATCTGCCATCAGCGGCGGCGGCAGGGGGAGGACATAGGGAGATCAAAATTGATATCTCGATTCCAGCGCAGCGAACGAATAGTCGGCTATTGGCTAGTTGGCTCTTTGGGTCCAGCCCTATCAGGTAGTAGAGCAGGTTGTCCAATAATCGCAAGTTTGGTAGTACATTGTGCTGAAGTGTCCTTGAGCAAGACACTGAAGTTGCTCCTGAACGTTGGCGAGCACCTTGCAAAGAAGCTCCGCTGATGTGAATAAGAGACACCTTGTAAAGCACTTTGTAGAGCCTAGCTAAGTTCAGACCATTTACTGTTTATCTCTGGTGGATATGACCTCTGTGACATCCCAGTGACCACCAACCTGAGGCAGTTCTCTCTCCTGTCTTGCACCAACTTATGTTTTTGTTCCCTAGAAACAAGTTTCTCTGATTTGTCTTCCAGAGCCACTCGTAAACATTTTCCTTAACAAGGACCAAGACATAATTAAGTTCAGCTTCATAATCAGCAAATAACAGGAACAACATTGTCTATAGTAGAAATAAGAGTCCAACATTGGAAGTGTTTTATGTAATTACTGATATGAATAACATTCGGGAGTATGGACCGATACCATCATTTTGTGTGATACCATGTGGCTACACAACGTGGTGGTATCATTTAACATCCACGCTTAACCATCATTTCTTAATGCAAAAAACTTACTTTAAAATATGTAACTAAGATAAACACACAGCGTACATATCCTTTACTAAACAGGGGTTCTTTGATTGCAAGGAAAAACGTGACACATCCCACTGCGCTGCACATTTCTCTTTAGCTATTAATGGAAGCATCCTCCTGCAAAGAAAATAAAAGGATAATTGGTGTTTCCTCGCATATACAAGCACCCGTGCTTTATATTTATTTACCACATTACCAAAGTAATGTGAGTCGTGTGGTGCAGAGTTGAGCTCATTATTGGCGTGGCTGCTTTTTTCTCCAGTCTCGTTAAAAGCAAGCGGGAGCAACATTACTAATAATAAACTATCAGCTCCAAAGCACTTACCTGCCTAAAGGTTAGTCATCATGCGGTATGTGAAATATTTATAAAGGGGGACTGAACAAAAGGGAATTAAATGGATGGTGACTGTCCAACACTGGTGTCGTATGGTTGTTTCAACCATGTACGCTGCAAGAATGTTGACCTTCGACTGTACCGTAGGGGCTCAGCTTTCCTCTTTTTGTCAGGTTTTATTTCTTAGCTAAATAGATTAAGACGACACTAAGTTAGAATATCATTTGGATTTGGTTCTGTCCATCCATAACCAAACTTATTGGTTAACGAGGAACCTTTCTGGAATGACAAGAGAATTGGTGCAAACTACATAAATCTACAAAAAAACCCAACATAACTCTGCTAACACAGTTTCTGAAATGACAAAAATACTCCCTCTTAGAAGTATAATTGGCAGCTTTCATTTCAAAGCAGCAGCAAAGTAGTTTCCAACATCATTGTGATACCAGGATGGTGATGAAGTCAAGCCAAGTTGGAAAAGAACAATCCAGTCCATGTAATGGATCGAAATGGATTTACATCACAAAGGTAACAATGAAGGTATAATCTAAAGTATATCCAGACATCTGATGATTATCTCACACATCGGACTGAAGAACTAGAAATAGCTCTTCATCGCGTCTAATTCATTTGTCCTGTCCTGACGTTTCACTGTCACTACTGGACACAGAAAGGAAACAAGACCAAACCTCAAAGGATGATGAGCTCTCAGGTGAAATAAACGTCACGCTGGGTCGCACTGAAACGACAGCATCTGTTTGCAACTTCAGAAATTCTACGTTTTAACATGATTATTCCACGACAGGAGCAATTTACTCCTGCCAGTCTGCTCTAAATAAAACTTGGTCTTTTAGTGTTTGGTGCAAAAAAAAAAAGAACTGACCAACTTCCAGAGCAGACATTATGTAAAGTAGATGGTGTATGGTAATCTTCAGCTTTGGAAATAAGGCAGAGGAGTGGATAGTGGTGCACTCAGTCTGTAAGCAAGAAGGATTTCTCTAATGCTCCTGGAGGATTTTACACGTTCTTTATCATCCATGCCTTCAAATCCTCTGGAAACAGCTGGGCTGGGGTGTAGCCGTACGAACACGACGGAAAGAAAGGCGGGAGAACACCTGATGCAACAAATCACTGTGAGATTTATGACTCCTGACGATGCGTTCGCTTGTCCGCCGAGACGTCATTGACAGGCGGTCCTATAGCTGTGCTGCTTGATCAATAGAGGCAGCCAATAAGGGGAAGTTAACTCATCATTAGTAATGATGATGTTTGAATATCTCTAATGGTGATGAATGAGATATGCCAACATTTCCTTTATACAGAAGTCGGCTGCATCCATCACGGAAAGAAAAAAAAAAACGTTTGCCTCATCTGGCGGAAATACTGCAAAAGTGCCATCTCACCATATACTGTTGTTCACACTACTGCCATTCTAATCTGTATTATGAATAATGGGATATTAATTTCCAGCTGAATGCAGTGTGAATGCTGAAAGCCTGATTGTTCTGTAAATCAGAGACAAGACTTGCTTTTGGACACCTGGTTGATTCATTTTCCATCTTCGTTCATTACAACTGGGCTTAAACATGTGTCAGTACATGCAACAAACAACTACAAAGGTACTTCTCAGCCTCACCAAACAAACATCACAGCAGAAAGATTGTTCTTGCAATAGTTTTCTAGTCTTATTTAGTGTCAGTGCACTTCGTCCACTTCGCTATCCCTACAGGAAGAAGGTCACATCTTGAGCCTCCAGATTCTCCTCAACAGCATGCATGACTTCATCATCATGAAAATGGTCACCACCCAAGTGGGTATTTGGAATAGAAGTTAGACGGTGGTATGTCAGAAGAGCAAGGTGCATGAGGCAACAGTTCAAAGCCACTTTTGGCTGCATCTGTCACTTGTGCTTTGTGGACAGGAACACTGTCCTGGAGCAACTCCATCCCAGCTCAAAGTATACAGTTACAGTATGGTCACAAAAGTGTGTCACATTTCTGCTAATATTTTATTCTATCTTTTCATGGGACAACACTGAAGAAATGACACTTTGCTACAGTGTAAAGTAGTCAGTGTACAGCTTGTATAACAGTATACATTTACCGTCCCCTCAAAATAACTCAATACCCAGCCATTTATGTCTAAACAAGTTGGACCCAACTTGCTGGCAAGTTGGGCCCAATTAGCCATTTTTCCCTCCCCGATGCCATGTGACTCGTTAGTCTTACAAGGTCTCAGGTATGAATGGGGAGCAGGTGTGTTAAATTTTTGCTCTCACACTCTCTCATACTTCACTTGTTGCATACAGTTCTGCCCCACAATGGGACTTATGCCCCGTGTTTCTGGGTGAGACTTTTTGAAGTACCCTAGTACCAAAAAAATCTGCAACTACAGCAGCAACCTGCCCCATCAGTGTTCAAAACACTGTTTACCCTCAAGGTGGAACTTCTGACTAGACAATTAAATATGTTCCATAAAACACAAGAACAACAACTATGACTTACTAAAAGAAAAGAGGAACTACAGCAGAAACTGTTTACTGTCTGGGTAGAACACCTGCCCCAACAAAGATTGGTTCCTACGTATAGAACTGGTTCCTACGTATAGAACTGGCTCCTACATGCTAGAACACCTAAAAGGTTTAAAGCGTGACACTCCTAAAAATGAAGTTGAAATCTAATAGTGGGTTTGAGTTGGAAACTTAATGACATACTGGAAGAACTGGGAGCTGAAGAGCATTTCCAGTTAAAAACAAACAAACAGCAAAAAACAATTAAAACAAAAAAAGCATTTTCATCTGTTGCCTTAAGACGCTAAAAGACTGACTGACCCGAACAACAAGAAGCAGAGGTTCAACAAACGGGAAATATTTAAAAAGCATAAATGTCAGCAAGAAGCAGTATATTTTAAAAAAGTCAGAAAAACCTAAATTGTGCATGAGCTAAAATAAATTAAAGAATGAATCAGACTTTACAAGATGTGAAGTTTGAGCTAAAGTTTTACAGTTAAATGAAAAGCTGAATATTTTTTTTTCTTTCCAAAGGATAATGTTCAGGAGAAGCAGCAGAGAGCTGAATGTGTTGCTGTAAAAGCATAAACAGCTGAAGATTTGAATTTATTACCAGCGCCACTCCAAATGAAAAGGTCTTAAGTGTCGAGAGCGTCTTTAACGTAATCCTTCAGAAAGAAAAACTGCTTGAAAGTGCTTAAGGTGTCGTAAGCCAATGGAAATCAGCTGTACATTACACTCCAGACACGTAATAAGGCTGTGGTGGTAATGTACAGCTTGTATTTTGACCTCTGAACGCACCTTAAATATAAACACTAAAATGTTCTCTACCTGATAAAACTGGAAGAAGATTAAAACATATGTCCAATTTATTAATGACTACATGCATGAAAATTCAAATTAATGTTAAATATTTCACAGCCAAAACTGTACATGACAGAATGATGAGTCAGAAGTTGTATGATTAGAATTCCAGCTCACAGCGTGGGTCCAATCTCACGTTTTTAATCCCTGCAACTATTCCTCCAGCCTTTTTTATTGAATTTCCCACAACTGACCGAAGCTGATCATCTTTATATTTATTTAACAAGAGGAACCATTCAGTCACTGTCACCCACACAGCTTCTTTTTTTTTTTGTTGTTGTTGTTGTATTGCAATATATACACAAGTTTCGAGGAGCAAACTGCATAAACAACCCCAACGCCGAGCAATCATCCACAGCAAACAGCAGTCAGGAAGGAGAGCAAATGAAATCTAAAGAGGGAGATGGAAATGTAGAGTAGCCGACAAAGTGCCAGCAAATACGAGCTAATTAGTTCTCTCAATTGTGTGTGTGTGTGAGTGGGTGTGTCTGTGCTGGCGTTACATATGTTGTGGGGACAAAAGCAAATTAGAGTAAATCAGCGTAATGCTGTCTGACGTGATGGAAACATTACTGTGTGTCCTTCTACCTGAATTAATTTCATCCCTTTGTTAATTTTCCCTCTCCTGTATCTTCCCCTATCGTCCATCCTTATGCTGTTTTCTTCCCAGTTATTGCTTCTTTCACCCTGGCTTGGTACATGGTCACAGTCTCAGGATTTCCACCTCCTCCCTAAATCTTTTGTTTCCCTCATAACTACTACAGTTGATCCTCTGATGCTGTTTGGGAGAACTTGCTGCACCGACGGTTGACGATTTGAAACTTCCAGACCTGTTAATCAAGATCTGATCGTTAATAAGCTGACACTTGTAGAACTCATCTTCTGGAGAGGCGTCTTCCAAGTTTAATAACTAGATTTTCTTCCGTGTCCGCTTCACATTGTGATGTAGCGGTTAGCTGCTTGACTGCAGAATTCTCTCATTCGTTTGATAGGAATGCGTGAAGCTTATAGGTTATGAAATGACAGCAAACTGAGAGACTTTTGTTCAGGAAGTTTATTCTGCTGCTAGTGTTTGTACCCAACCAGCGCTGGAAGATGGTTGATATTTCTTGAAAATCCTAATTTATAACGTTAACACACCTTTTTATATGTTTTACGAGACATAAAGGCAGAGAATAGGATGAAAAACGAGACATTTTTGACCTAAAAAACTGTTTTTCCGTCGTCATCTCTGCCTCAGCACACTGTCTGCTGCTGGGTGATAATGAGTCTGCGTGGCTGTGATCTAGAAAGTTAGTTTTTCTGGCTAATTATTTTTTTGCATTTTATTCTTTCTGATCTCGATGCACAGGTCAGGACATCTCTAACTGTGGAGCTGTGGTGGAGAGACGTCGCTGCTTCACGTGTAACAAATGATGTGGTTGTGTGAAGCGCTCATTTCAGATAGGAGGATTATGTTCGCAGAGATACGATGGGAGTTCTGGATGGAAACCTGGGCCGTGTGATACTGAAAGCCGGTTTCGGTTTCGTCAGTGGACACCTCAGCTCCGCCATCAGCTGCAGCTTGTGGTGCCAGCGTCAGCTAGAAAAATGGTCAGAAAACACAAACTGTGCACTTCAAGTCTTGTTTTATGTTTGCAAACTGTGTCAGCTTTCTCTCTCGCTCTCGTCTTTTTTTGGCGCTGCGGAGCTTGTGTCAGTTTATGAAAGATGAGCCAGATACGACTGATGCCATCTGATCCCTGCACGTTAACGACCAGGCATCAATACTCCTGCCAATATTCAACAGCCAATACTGGTTTTGTTATATACTGATACATGTGTGGATTTTTCAAGTCCTGCAGCATTAGCTCTGCTGTCTCCTGGTTGTCCGTACACCTCCACTTTAATTTGTAGCTGCTGGCTGGGTTTTCTCCTCCTTGTCTGCTCTTGGTCGCCGTGACATCCACCGGGCTCATTAGGAAGCTCTGTCATATGTGTGTGAATACGTACAACATAGTCTGACTCACCGCATGTAGACTGTGGGTATCAGCCAGACGTCGGCTGCTCATTTCATGCTCTATCCTCTCCTTCTGCTGTCTGCGTGTTGCAGAAACGTCTCAGAATCAGCTTCACTAGAAGAGACGACAACATGAATCTCCATGCAGGAATCGTTCGCACTGAACATTAAAAGTTTTGCAAAAGGATTTGGATGGTGCAGTTAACGTAGCCCTGCTGGTTTTCTTCAGTGGATTAGAAAGGTTGTGTCATTTTGACCTGTCAGTATATTCTTTTCTCTACTGTACCGCCCTCCCTTAAACCATCCTGTGGCTTTCTTAACTTCTATTAAATGCCTGTCTCTTTATAGAAAAGTAAGCACAGCCCATGGAAGTTGTTCAACATTTAATCCTCTGAAACCTTATCTATAAACAAATACAGATAAAAGTGATATACATAA